>NC_057795.1:93483051-93775538 GCF_018294505.1 Triticum aestivum | reverse complement strand
CCGAAGGCCCCGGCCTCCTCCGCCGGTGCCGCATTCCGCCTCCAGCCGAGCTCCCCCGCCGCCTCTTCGCCGGAGGTCTCGCCGCCGGCCGCCTCCATCTCGCCTCCGGCCGCCTCGCCGGCGTCCGTCCCGTCCGGATCCACCGCGGGTGGATGAGATCCACCCGCCCAGCCAACCAAACGCGTGCCCCGTCCCGGATCTGCTCCGTCCCGGGATCTCCTCGTCCCGGGTTGACTTTTCGCGGGGTTAGAATTTGTCCAAGTCCCCGAATCTGTGACATTATCATGTCATGTTCAACGCATCATATCTCTGCATCCGTAGCTCCAATTCGTGCGTGTAATATGTCAAATTGTTCGCCTCAACGAGTACTTCATTTCATTCCATCGCATCATGTTCATTTGAGCTCATCTTGATGCATGAATCATCGTTTCAAGAGTGCTTCATGATGTTGTCTGCTGTCTGTTAACAGAACATGCTCATTTGTCATTTTTGCCATGATTGATGTGTGCATCCTATGAGGTTGATGTCTACACGTGTTTTGATCTATGCCATGTCTTATTTATAGAGGAGCTTACCATGTACTTTGGTGATTAATGTGGTGACTAGAACAAGCATGCAAACTAGGCTTCATGATGTTGCTGATTTTAGTTCCTGTTCTGTTGTTATTTTGATGCCATGTAAACTTGACGCTACAGAGAGATCCATGCATATTTTGAGATACTTCAGTAAGGATGTTTTGAACATATGGTTATTTTCTATCCATTCATGCCCCTGGTAGCAATTATGGAGTAGTCTAGCATGTCATTTTCGTGCTCTACTTTTGCTACAAAATGTTTCCTGTCAGATTGTTTACATGTTATTCAATTTTGCCAAGGTTGTTGTAGTTGATCCTTGCATGCTATGAACTTGTTCTTGCCTTGGATTGTTTCACAAACATGTCTTCATGCTGATGCAATGCTTATCTTGTCATGCAATGACTTGTGGTGAGTGAATCGAGCTTGTTAAGTAGTGTACTCGTTGTTGCTGTTTTGCTATGCTGAATCTGTTATTTCGCGATGTTATGTAAACCTGCTGCTACTAGTCATTCTATGCATAATCTAGAGATGTTCACTAAGGGTGTTTTGTTCTACATTTTATGCTCTATCCATCCATGTCCCTGGTTTCATTTATAGCTTGCTGTAGCTTGTTCATATCTTGCTCCAAAGTTGCTAAATAATGTTGATGTCAGCCTGTTAACATTAAGTTCAATTGTTGCTATGATTGTTGCTTGTGTTCCATGTGCCCTATGGACTTGCTATTGCCATGCTTAGCTTCATAAACATGTATTCTTACTATTGGTTGCCTTTCCATGCCATGTATTGCTCTGTGGTGAGTGGTACAAGCTCATCAACATGCCTTCATAATTCTGTTCCTCCATGTATGAATCTGTAATATAACTTGCCATGTTTACATGGGTGCCATCATTTCTTCTGATCCTTTTTGGCTCATGGTCAGTAAAGGACATTTGATCTATGCATTTAGTAGATTCATGCCATGCCTTTGTTTGCCATGATAAGTTCCTGTAACATGTTGTTTGATAGCTCTAAACATTGCAACCTGATGTTAATTTCTGTAAAGTCTGAAACTGTTATTATTTGCAATCTTGCCATGAGTGTTTGAGCATGTTCTAGTGATTTCTGGAGATAGCTCAGTGTTCATGTTTTGTTATGCTTTACCTGTACATCATGCCCATGCCTTTTGTTTCCTTGTTGAGGTCATGTAGCATGTTGTTTTGGTGCTTTTAAGATGCCTAGTTGTTGTTTTGGACAGGTTGTTGCTATAACTTGTATAGTGTGTGTGTGTTGAACCGTTGCTCCGCTTTGAGTGTGCTCTTTATGAAACTTGCTTAGAATTGCATGTAATTTCATATTATCATGTTGCATCCTTGTTTTGAGGTGTTTTCTTGATGTTTGGGTGCATTTTGCATCAATGCCATGTTTAACTTGTTTTGCTCATATCTTCTAGGCCGTAGCTCCGAACTAAATGAACTTTATATGTAACTTGACTAGAATCTCGTGTAGATCATCTTGGTGCATCTTAACTTGCTGTTTAACAACTTGAACATAAGGTTTATTCAGATCTGGACCAATTTCGAAATATGCATATGAGGACTTACCGGAATTGTTATATGTTGTTCCCGGCCTCATTTAAACTTGCCTTGATGTGTTGCTCTTGTTTGCATCATCTCTTGCCATGAGTAGCCTCATGTAGCTTTGTCATACATCATGCTTGTTTGTGCATCATGCCTTGTTCATGTGTGGTGTGTTTACCTTGTTGTGTGCTTCTTCTCGATAGTTCCCGTTTCGTTGCGATCATTAGGACTCGTTCGTCTACGCTTGGTTCGGCTTCATCCGTTCATCTCCTTCATGGACTCGTTCTTCTTCCTTGCGGGATTTCAGGCAAGATGACCGCTACCCTGGATCTCACTACTATCATTGCTATGCTAGTTGCTTCATTCTATCGCTATGCTGCGTTACCTATCTTTTGCTCTTCAAGCCTTCCAAATTGCCATGAACCTCTAACCTTTGACACCCCTCCTAGCAAACCATTGATTGGCTATGTTACCGCTTTACTCAGCCCTCTTATAGTGTTGCTAGTGGCAGGTGAAGTTGAAGATTGCTCCATGGTGGACAGGATTTTGGTTGGGATATCACAATATCTCTTATATTATTAATGCATCTATATACTTGGTAAAGGGTGGAAGACTGGGCCTTATGCCAGGTGCTTTGTTCCACTCTTGCCGCCCTAGTTTCCGTCATACCGGTGTTATGTTCCCGGATTTTGCGTTCCTTACGCGGTTGGGTGATTTATGGGACCCCCTTGACAGTTCGCTTTGAATAAAACTCCTCCAGCAAGTCCCAACATTGGTTTTACCATTTGCCTCACCACCACATATACTTTTCCCTTGGGAGTCGCTCTCTCGAGGGTCATCTTTATTTCAGCCCCCCCCCCCGGGCCAGTGCTTGTCTAAGTGTTGGTCCGAACCGAGCAACCTGCGGGGCCACCTCGGGGCAACTCGAGGGCTGGTTTTACTCGTAGCTTGACTTATCCAGTGTTGCCCTGAGAACGAGATATGTGCAGCTCCTATCGGGATTGTCGGCGCATCGGGCGGCTTTGCTGGTCTTGTTTTACCATTGTCGAAATGTCTTGTAAACCGGGATTCCGAGTCTGATCGGGTCTTCCTGGGAGAAGGTATATCCTTCGTTGATCGCGAGAGCTTATCATGGGCTAAGTTGGGACACCCCTGCAGGGTATAATCTTTCGAAAGCCGTGCCTACGGTTATAGGCGGATGGGAATTTGTTAATGTCCGGTTGTAGATAACTTGACACCAGATCCGAATTAAAACGCATCAACCTTGTGTGTAGCCGTGATGGTCTCTTTTCGGCGGAGTCCGGGAAGTGAACACGGTTTCTGGGTTATGTTTGACGTAAGTAGGAGTTCAGGATCACTTCTTGATCATTACTAGTTGACGACCGTTCCGCTTGCTCTCTTCTCGCTCTTATTTGCGTATGTTAGCCACCATAGCATGCTTAGTCGCTGCTGCAACCTCACCACTTTACCCCTTCCTTTCCCTTTAAGCTTTGCTAGTCTTGATACCCATGGTAATGGGATTGCTGAGTCCTCGTGGCTCAAAGATTACTACAACAACAGTTGAAGGTACAAGTTGTGCGATGATCATGACGCGAGAGCGATGCTTGCTTGCGTTGAGTTCTTCTTCTGCGCCGTCTTCGATCAGGGGATAGGTTCCAGGTCGGCAGCCTGGGCTAGCAGGGTGGATGTCGTTTGAGTTTCTGTTTGTGCTTCATCCATAGTCGGATGTTGCTCTTATGTATTGTGATGTTGTATTCGTGTGGCATTGTATGCCTGTTGTATGTATCCCCATCTATTATGTAATGTTGATGTAATGATATCCACCTTGCAAAAGCGTTTCAATATGCGGGTCTATCCTTGGTGGGACCTTCGAGTTCCTTTTGGATAGGATCGCATATTGGGCGTGACAAGTTGGTATCAGAGCCTCGACCGACCCTAGGAGCCCCCCTTTATTGATCATGTAGTTTGTTCGTTGTTGAGTCTAGAAGAAAACTATTTTTCGGAGTCTAGTTATATCGGAGAGTAGGAATTCTTTTTACTCCTCAGCCCCTTCATCGCTCTGGTAAGGAATCTTGACGTAGGTGTTTTGAATTACTCCTCTTCCCCTTCAAATTTTTCTTTAGGTTGACGCAGTTGGTTTTCCGATCGTTGGTTCTCAGCTCTTTTCATCCGGTGCATTTCTCGTCAAGTCGACTCGAGCCTCTTCATCTTTGCCAAGTTCAATCCTCAGTTGTTTTCTTTTCCCACCCACCCACCCCTTTTCTTCTCGAAGCCGGAGTCCGTAATCGAGTATCCATCCTACTCGTGCGAAGTCTTTGATTTCTTTCCTCAATGATTTCAACCGATGTTTTCTCTTCAAGATATTCATCGATTTCCCCTTCCAAGTTGCCTTTGTTTTCCCGCCCTCCCACCCTCTTCTCCCTAGAGTTTGAGTCTGTTTCGAGCATCAATTTCATTTGTGTGGAGCCTCTTTAGTCTTTCGTCAATTGTTTCAACCGGTGAATTCTTGTCTCGTTCATCATTCTTCAGCCCTTTCTTTTCCGGTGCACTCAATTCAAGTTTTTCGGGTTAATCACATTCTTTTCCTTGGATCAAGTGTTTTCCCTGCTCGTTCGCCTCTCGCCAGTTATCATTCCGGAGTTCAAGACATCTCAGGAGATTCATCTGTGTTCGAATTAATTCGAGGTTGTCACCTCATTCAAATATTTTTATTGTTCCGGTGCATCATCTATCTGTTCAACAATCCTTTTCAATGGTGTTATCTCTTCAGTTGGCCCTAACCCACAGGGTTTTTTCCCAGGATCTTACTTGATTCTTCTAATTTCCCCGGAGTTATTCTCAAATTCTTTTCAAGTGTGATGTAAGAATGGATTCCATCAGTCACATGTCTTTTCTAAGATTGATTTCAAATCATTTCATTGTTGGCTCAACCTCTTTGTTTTCCATTCTACCATAGTATCTCAGTATTTTGGTGGTGTTTCTCGTCGTCATTTGAAGATCGCAGAAGAGTTTTCCTTTAAATCTTGTCCATTCTCTCAAAGATTCGTGGTTCTAGTTTCATGCTATCCTCTCGAATTATTTCAGTTGTCAGATATTCTTTCTTAACCATCCGGAGTACGTCAGAAGTTGTATTCCCGTTTCTTTTCACCGGAGGCCATCATTCAAGAAGAATTCTTTGTCCTCACATTTCAGCTATCGTTCTCTATTTATCTTAGTGCTTCGTTCAAGTGTTCTTTAATCAGCTCAAGATCTCTTTGTTCTTTTACATCTAAATCCCCTCCAGCTTATTTGTTCTTCTAATTCTTCCCGGTGATTGAGTCTCTTTCATCAGTCATTTTCGAATTCTTACGGTGGTTCATTCAGATTCTTTTTCCTTTGTTATCGTATCAATCCATTCCTTCTTTCAATCCTACCGGTGGTTCATGAAGACCTTCTCAAGTTTTGTGCTATCCCTTCTCAATCCTTTTTCAAGAAGAATAAGTAGTATGCAAAAATCCATTGTTGGTCATCAATTTAATTTGATGAAGGATAAGCTGTTGGGGAACGTTGCAGAAAATTAAAATTTTTCCTACGGTTTCACCAAGATCCATCTAAGAGTTCATCTAAGCAACGAGTCAAGGGAGATGCATCTACATACCACTTTGTAGATCGCGAGCGGAAGCGTTCAAAAGAACGGGGTTGAAGTAGTCGTTCTCGTCGTGATCCTATCACCGGAGATCCTAGCGCCGAACGGACGGCACCTCCGCGGTCAACACACTTACGGAGCGGATGACGTCTCCTCCTTCTTGATCCAGCAAGGGGGAAGGAGAGGTTGATGATGATGGCTCCAGCAGCAGCACAACGGCGTGGTGGTGCTGGAGCAGCAGCACTCCGGCAGGGCTTCGCCAAGCGCGTGACGAAGGAGGAAGAGGTGCAGCAGCGGGAGGGGCGCCAGGACTTCAGGGTGCGGCTGCCCCCTTCCCCCCTCCCTTTATATAGGCCCCCAGGGGGGCACTGTCCCTGGGAGATCCAATCTCCCAAGGGGGCGGCGGCCAAGGGGGGTGGAGTGCCCCCCAAGGCAAGTGGGGCGCCCCCCCCCCCCCACCCTAGGGTTTCAACCCTCGGTGCAGGGGGTGGGCCAAGGGGGGCGCACCGGCCCACTATGGGCTGGTTCCCCTCCCCACTTCGGCCCTTGGGGCCCTCCGGGATGGGTGGCCCCACCCGGTGGACCCCCAGGACCCTTCCGGTGGTCCCGGTACAATACCGGGTGACCCCGAAACTTTCCCGATGGCCGAAATACCACTTCCTATATAGTTTTCTTTACCTCCGGACCATTCCGGAACTCCTCGTGACGTCCAAGATCTCATCCGGGACTCCGAACAACATTCGGTATACTGCATACTCATATTCATACAACCCTAGCATCACCGAACCTTAAGTGTGTAGACCCTACGGGTTCGGGAGTCACGTAGACATGACCGAGACGGCTCTCGGGCAATAACCAACAACAGGATCTGGATACCCATGTTGGCTCCCACATGCTCCTTGATGATCTCATCGGATGAACCACGATGTCGAGGATTCTAACAACCCCATATACAATTCCCTTTGTCAATCGCTACGTTACAAGCCCGAGACTCGATCGTCGGTATCCCAATACCTCGTTCAGTCTCGTTACCGGCAAGTCACTTTACTCGTACCGTAATGCATGATCCCGTGACCAAACACTTGGTCACATTGAGCTCATTATGATGATGCATTACCGAGTGGGCCCAAAGATACCTCTCCATCATACGGAGTGACAAATCCCAGTCTCGATCCGTGTCAACCCAACAGACACTTTTGGAGATACCTGTAGTGCACCTTTATAGTCACCCAGTTACGTTGTGACGTTTGGTACACCCAAAGCACTCTTACGGTATCCGGGATTTACACGATCTCATGGTCTAAGGAAGAGATACTTGACATTGAAAAAGCTCTAGCAAAACGAACTACACGATCTTGTGCTATGCTTAGGATTGGGTCTTGTCCATCACATCATTCTCCTAATGATGTGATCCCGTTGTCAATGACATCTAATGTCCATAGTCAGGAAACCATGACTATCTGTTGACCAACGAGCTAGTCAACTAGAGGCTCACTAGGGACATGTTATGGTCTATGTATTCACACGTGTATTACGATCTCTGGATAATACAATTATAGCATGAATAAAAGACAATTATCATGAACAAGGAAATATAATAATAATGCTTTTATTATTGCCTCTAGGGCATATTTCCAATAGTCTCCCACTTGCACTAGAGTCAATAATCTAGTTACATTATGATGAATCGAACACCCGTAGAGTTCTGGTGTTGATCATGTTTTGCTCGCGAGAGAGGTTTAGTCAACGGATCTGCGACATTCAGATCCGTATGTACTTTGCAAATATCTATGTCTCCATCTTGAACATTTTCATGGATGGAGTTGAAATGACGCTTGATGTGCCTGGTCTTCTTGTGAAACCTGGGTTCCTTGGCAAGGGCAATAGCTCCAATGTTGTCACAGAAGAGTTTGATCGGCCCCGACGCATTGGGTATGACTTCTAGGTCGGTGATGAACTCCTTCACCCAAATTGCTTCATGCGCTGCCTCCGAGGCTGCCATGTACTCCGCTTCACATGTAGATCCCGCCACGACGCTCTGCTTCCAGCTGCACCAGCTTACTGCTCCACCATTCAACATATACACGTATCTGGTTTGTGACTTAGAGTCATCCAGATCTGTGTCGAAGCTAGCGTCGACGTAACCCTTTACGACAAGCTCTTCGTCACCTCCATAAACGAGAAACATATCCTTCATCCTTTTCAGGTACTTTAGGATATTCTTGACCGCTGTCCAGTGTTCCTTGCCGGGATTACTTTGGTATCTACCTACCAAACTTACGGCAAGGTTTACATCAGGTCTGGTACACAGCATGGCATACATAATAGATCCTATGGCTGGGGCATAGGGGATGACGCTCATCTCTTCTTTATCTTTTGCCGTGGTCGGGCATTGAGCCGAGCTCAATCTCACACCTTGCAATACAGGCAAGAACCCCTTCTTGGACTGATCCATTTTGAACTTCTTCAAAATCTTATCAAGGTATGTGCTTTGTGAAAGACCTATGAGGCATCTCGATCTGTCTCTATAGATCTTGATGCCTAATATATAAGCAGCTTCTCCAAGGTCCTTCATTGAAAAACACTTATTCAAGTAGGCCTTAATGCTGTCCAAGAATTCTATATCATTTCCCATCAAAAGTATGTCATCTACATATAATATGAGAAATGCTACAGAGCTCCCACTCACTTTCTTGTAAACGCAGGCTTCTCCATAAGTCTGCATAAACCCAAACGCTTTGATCATTTCATCAAAGCGAATGTTCCAACTCCGAGATGCTTGCACCAGCCCATAAATGGATCACTGGAGCTTGCATACTTTGTTAGCATTCGTAGGATCGAAAAAACCCTCCGGCTGCATCATATACAGTTCTTCCTTAAGATGCCCGTTAAGGAATGCCGTTTTGACGTCCATCTGCCATATCTCATAATCATAGTATGCGGCAATTGCTAACATGATTCGGACGGACTTAAGCTTCGCTACGGGAGAGAAAGTCTCATCATAGTCAATCCCTTGAACTTGCCGATAACCCTTAGCGACAAGTCGAGCTTTATAGATGGTGACATTACCATCCGCGTCCGTCTTCTTCTTAAAGATCCATTTGTTTTCTATCGCTCGCCGATCATCGGGCAAGTCAGTCAAAGTCCATACTTTGTTTTCATACATGGATTCTATCTCGGATTTCATGGCTTCTAGCCATTTGTTGGAATCTGGGCCCGCCATCGCTTCTTCATAGTTCGAAGGTTCACCGTTGTCTAACAACATGATTTCCAGGACAGGGTTGCCGTACCACTCTGGTGCGGAACGTGTCCTTGTGGACCTACGAAGTTCAGTAGCAACTTGATCCGAAGTACCTTGATCATCATCATTATTTTCCTCTTCAGTTGGTGTAGGCATCACAGGAACATTTTCCTGAGCTGCACTACTTTCCCGTTCAAGAGGTAGTACTTCATCGAGTTCTACTTTCCTCCCACTTACTTCTTTCGAGAGAAACTCTTTTTCCAGAAAGGATCCGTTCTTGGCAACAAAGATCTTGCCCTCGGATCTTAAGTAGAAGGTATACCCAATGGTTTCTTTAGGGTACCCTATGAAGACGCATTTTTCCGACTTGGGTTCGAGCTTTTCAGGTTGAAGTTTCTTGACATAAGCATTGCATCCCCAAACTTTTAGAAATGACAGCTTAGGCTTCTTCCCAAACCATAATTCATACGGTGTCATCTCAACGGATTTAGACGGTGCCCTATTTAAAGTGAATGTAGTTGTCTCTAGATCGTATCCCCAAAATAATACCGGTAAATCGGTAAGAGACATCATAGATAGCACCATATCCAATAGAGTGCGATTACGATGTTCGGACACACCGTTTCGCTGAGGTTTTCCAGGCGGCGTGAGTTGTGAAACGATTCCACATTTTCTTAAGTGTGTACCAAATTCATGACTTAAATATTCTCCTCCACGATCCGATCGTAAGAATTTTATCTTTCGGTCACGTTGATTCTCCACCTCATTCTGAAATTCCTTGAACTTTTCAAAGGTCTCAGACTTGTGTTTCATCAAGTAGACATACCCATATCTACTCAAGTCATCTGTGAGAGTGAGAACATAACTATATCCTCCGCGAGCCTCAACACTCATTGGACCGCACACATCGGTATGTATGATTTCCAACAAGTTGGTTGCTCGCTCCATTGTTCCGGAGAACGGAGTCTTGGTCATTTTGCCCATGAGGCATGGTTCGCATGTGTCAAATGGTTCATAATCGAGAGACTCTAAAAGTCCATCAGCATGGAGCTTCTTCATGCGCTTGACACCAATGTGACCAAGGCGGCAGTGCCACAAGTATGTGGGACTACCGTTATCAACTTTACATCTTTTGGTATTCACGCTATGAATATGTGTAACACTACGTTCGAGATTCATTAAGAATAAACCATTGACCATCGGCGCATGACCATAAAACATATCTCTCATATAAATAGAACAACCATTATTCTCAGATTTAAATGAGTAGCCATCTCGTATCAAACGAGATCCATATACAATGTTCATGCTCAAACTTGGCACCAAATAACAATTATTAAGGTTCAAAACTAATCCCGTAGGTAAATGTAGAGGTAGCGTGCCGACGGCGATCACATCGACTCTGGAACCATTCCCGACGCGCATCGTCACCTCGTCCTTCGCCAGCCTCCGCTTATTCCGCAGCTCCTGCTGTGAGTTACAAATATGAGCAACGGCACCGGTATCAAATACCCAGGAGTTACTACGAGTACTGGTAAGGTACACATCAATTACATGTATATCAAATATACCTTTAGTGTTGCCGGCCTTCTTATCCGCTAAGTATTTGGGGCAGTTCCGCTTCCAGTGACCCTTCCCCTTGCAATAAAAGCACTCAGTTTCAGGCTTGGGTCCATTCCTTGACTTCTTCCCGGTAACTGGCTTACCGGGCACGGCAACATCTTTGCCTTCCTTCTTGAAGTTCTTCTTACCCTTGCCCTTCTTGAACTTAGTGGTCTTATTGACCATCAACACTTGATGCTCTTTCTTGAATTCAACCTCTGCTGATTTCAGCATCGAGAATACTTCAGGAATGGTCTTCACCATCCCCTGCATATTGTAGTTCATCACAAAGCTCTTGTAGCTTGGTGGGAGCGACTGAAGGATTCTGTCAATGACCGCCTCATCCGGGAGGTTAATGTCCAGCTGGGACAGGCGGTTGTGCCACCCAGACATTTTGAGTATGTGCTCACTGACAGAACTATTTTCCTCCATCTTACAACTATAGAACTTGTCGGAGACTTCATATCTCTCGACCCAGGCATGAGCTTGGAAAACTAGTTTCAGCTCCTCGAACATCTCATATGCTCCATGTTGCTCAAAACGCTTTTGGAGCCCCGGTTCTAAGCTGTAAAGCATGCCGCACTGAACGAGGGAGTAATCATCAGCACGAGACTGCCAAGCATTCATAATGTCTTGGTTCTCTGGGACTGGAGCGTCACCTAGCGGTACTTCTAGGACAAATTGTTTCCTGGCAGCTATGAGGATGATCCTCAGGTTCCAGACCCAGTTCGTATAGTTGCTGCCATCATCTTTCAGCTTGGTTTTCTCTAGGAACGCGTTGAAGTTCATGTTGACATGAGCGTTGGCCATTTGATCTACAAGACATATTATGCAAAAAGTTTTAGACTAAGTTCATGATAATTAAGTTCACCTAATCAAATTATTTTAGTGAACTCCCACTCAGATTAGACATCCCTCTAGTCATCTAAGTGTTACACGATCCGAGTCGACTAGGCCGTGTCTGATCATCACGTGAGACGGACTAGTCATCGTCGGTGAACATTCTCATGTTGATCGTATCTTCCATACGACTCGTGTTCGACCTTTTGGTCTCCGTGTTCCGAGGCCATGTCTGTACATGCTAGGCTCGTCAAGTTAACCCTAAGTGTTTTTGCATGTGTAAAACTGTCTTACACCCGTTGTATGTGAACGTAAGGATCTATCACACCCGATCATCACGTGGTGCTTCGAAACGATGAACTTTAGCAATGGTGCACAGTTAGGGGAGAACACTTCTTGAAATTTTGTAAGGGATCATCTTATTTACTACCATTGTTCTAATTGAACAAGATGCATAAACATAATAAACATCACATGCAATTATATAATAGTGACATGATATGGCCAATATCATATAGCTCCTTCGATCTCCATCTTCGGGGCTCCATGATCATCTTCGTCACCGGCATGACACCATGATCTCCATCATCATGATCTCCATCATCGTGTCTTCATGAAGTTGTCACGCCAACGACTACTTCTACTTCTATGGCTAACGCGTTTAGTAATAAAGTAAAGTAATTTACATGGCGTTCTTCAATGACACGCAGGTCATGCAAAAAATAAAGAAAACTCCTATGGCTCCTGCCGGTTGTCATACTCATCGACATGCAAGTCGTGATTCCTATTACAAGAACATGATCTCATACATCACAATATATCATTCATCATTCATCACAACTTCTGGCCATATCACATCACATGACAATTGCTGCAAAAACAAGTTAGACGTCCTCTAATTGTTGTTGCATCTTTTACGTGGCAGCAATTGGGTTCTAGCAAGAACGTTTTCTTACCAACGAATAACCACAACGTGATTTTGTCAACTTCTATTTACCATTCATAAGGACCCCTTTCATCGAATCCGCTCCAACTAAGGTGGGAGAGACAGACACCCGCCAGCCACCTTATGCAACTAGTGCATGTCAGTCGGTGGAACCGGTCTCACGTAAGCGTACGTGTAAGGTTGGTCCGGGCCGCTTCATCCCACAATACCGCTGAAGCAAGATAAGACTAGTAGCGGCAAGCAAGTTGATAAGATCTACACCCACAACAAAATTGTGTTCTACCCGTGCAATAGAGAACTACGCATAGACCTAGCTCATGATGCCACTGTTGGGGAACGTTGCAGAAAATTAAAAATTTCCTACGGTTGCACCAAGATCCATCTATGAGTTCATCTAAGCAACGAGTCAAGGGAGATGCATCTGCATACCACTTTGTAGATCGCGAGCGGAAGCGCTCAAAAGAACGGGGTTGAAGTAGTCGTTCTCGTCGTGATCCTATCATCGGAGATCCTAGCGCCGAACGGACGGCACCTCCGCGTTCAACACACGTACGGAGCGGATGACGTCTCCTCCTTCTTGATCCAGCAAGGGGGAAGGAGAGGTTGATGATGATGGCTCCAGCAGCAGCACAACGGCGTGGTGCTGGTGGAGCAGCAGCACTCCGGCAGGGCTTCGCCAACCGCGTGACGGAGGAGGAAGAGGTGTAGCAGGGGGAGGGGTGCCAGGACTTCAGGGTGCGGCTGCCCCCTTCCCCCCTCCCTTTATATAGGCTCCCAGGGGGGGCTACGGCCCTGGGAGATCCAATCTCCCAAGGGGGCGGCGGCCAAGGGGGGTGGAGTACCCCCCAAGGCAAGTGGGGCGCCCCCCCCCCCCCCACCCCCACCCTAGGGTTTCAACCCTAGGCGCAGGGGGTGGGCCAAGGGGGCGCACCAGCCCACTATGGGCTGGTTCCCCTCCCCACTTCGGCCCTTGGGGCCCTCCGGGATGGGTGGCCCCACCCGGTGGACCCCCGAGACCCTTCCGGTGGTCCCGGTACAATACCGGGTGACCCCGAAACTTTCCCGATGGCCGAAATACCACTTCCTATATAGTTTTCTTTACCTCCGGACCATTCCGGAACTCCTCGTGACGTCCAGGATCTCATCCGGGACTCCGAACAACATTCGGTATACTGCATACTCATATTCATACAACCCTAGCGTCACCGAACCTTAAGTGTGTAGACCCTATGGGTTCGGGAGTCACATAGACATGACCGAGACGGCTCTCGGGAAATAACCAACAGCGGGATCTGGATACCCATGTTGGCTCCCACATGCTCCTTGATGATCTCATTGGATGAACCACGATGTCGAGGATTCTAACAACCCCGTATACAATTCCCTTTGTCAATCGGTACGTTACAAGCCCGAGACTCAATCGTCGGTATCCCAATACCTCGTTCAGTCTCGTTACCAGCAAGTCACTTTACTCGTACCATAATGCATGATCCCGTGACCAAACACTTGGTCACATTGAGCTCATTATGATGATGCATTACCGAGTGGGCCCAGAGATACCTCTCCGTCATACGAAGTGACAAATCCCAGTCTCGATCCGTGTCAACCCAACAGGCACTTTCGGAGATACCTGTAGTGCACCTTTATAGTCACCCAGTTATGTTGTGACGTTTGGTACACCCAAAGCACTCTTACGGTATCCGGGAGTTACACGATCTCATGGTCTAAGGAAGAGATACTTGACATTGAAAAAGCTCTAGCAAAACGAACTACACGATCTTGTGCTATGCTTAGGATTGGGTCTTGTCCATCACATCATTCTCCTAATGATGTGATACCGTTGTCAATGACATCTAATGTCCATAGTCAGGAAACCATGACTATCTGTTGACCAACGAGCTAGTCAACTAGAGGCTCACTAGGGACATGTTATGGTCTATGTATTCACACGTGTATTACGATTTCCGGATAATACAATTATAGCATGAATAAAAGACAATTATCATGAACAAGGAAATATAATAATAATGCTTTTATTATTGCCTCTAGGGCATATTTCCAACATAAGCATACAATAAATCTTATTCTTATTTCATTCAAGTGAGTAATCCCTTCCTTCGGAGTTTGTTCTTGAGGAATAAATTCTTGATTCCAAGTGTTTTCATCTATTCTTTTCCGGAGTTCAAATCTTCCTCAGCCATTTCGTCGGAACCTCCATCTAAATCACCGCAAGGCCCATCTTATTCTTTCTTCCTTCATTTTATCTCGTCATCCTTTTGTTACCGGAGTTCTTCACGGTGGCTCGTCATGATTTAATTCATTCTTCAAGAGTTCATCAAGATTTTTTTGGTGGAGTTCAAATATTTTTTCTTCTTGCATCTCGAAGTGCAATTAATTCTCCATATTCTTTTGTAGTGGAGTTTTGCATTTCTTAGTTCTTCTCAGCTATCCCATCATTTCCGTTTGTGGTCGGTTATCACCTCATAATTTCTGAGATGTTATCCATAAGTCCACAACAAGCTTATTCTTTCGTTGTTGATTTTCTCAACAACTCAGTTCAATCCTTCCTTCTAAGTTCTTTTCATTCAATTCTTTCAATTCTTCCGGAGGCATTGCATTGTTCCTTTCATCAAGTATGTTTCCATCCTCTCAAGCTCGTGTTCTATTCCTTCATGTTTCAGCCGGAGTGCTGCCTAAATCCTTTCAGTCTTATTCGTTTCTTATCTCGTTCTAACCGGAGTGGTTTCATAGTCTATCTGATTCTGTGAGCTTTCAATTCTCGTCATTCTCGTCGTTCCTCTCTTCTTCTCGAGTGCTCTCGATTCTTTGCTTCTTCTCTTGAGTTCTTGCTTCACCTCATTCCCTTTTCCCTTCCGTCTCGGTCCTAAGATCTCGGGACGAGATCTCTTGTTAGTAGAGGAGAGTTGTAACGCCCCGGATCCGATGCGCCAGGTGTCTGCCAGTTATTCACCGTTGTTGCCATGTCATCTGCTTGCGTGTTACATTTTATCATGTCATCATGTGCATTTCATTTTGCTTACGTGTTCGTATCATGCATCCGAGCATTTTCCCCGTTGTCCGTTTTGCAATCTGGCGCTCCTATGCCCTCCGGCGTCCCCCTTTTGTTTCTCATTGTGAGCGGATGTTAAAATTTCTCGGAATGGCCTGAGGTTTGCCAAGCGGCCTTGGTATAGCACTAGTAGACCGCCTGTCAAGTTTCGTGCCATTTGGAGTCCGTTTGATACTCCAACGGTTAACCGAGGGACCAAAAAGGCCTCGTGTGTGTTGCAGCCCAACACCCCTCCAAAGTGGCCCAAAACCCAGAAACTCCCCTCCATGCTCTCGGCCCCCTCCATGCTCTCGGCCCCCTCCATGCTCTCGGTCGTTCGGTCACGATCGCGTGGCCGAAAACCGCTCCTCATTTGGACTCTCCTAGCTCCCAGAAACTATAAATATGCCCCTCCCCGTCCAAATTCGCGGATGAATCCCCCGAAACCCTAGCTTCTTCCTTCTCCCGCCGACGGACAAGTCCACCCGCCGCCCGGACATGTCCGCCACCGCCCCCGTGCCCAATCCCGACGTGCCACGTGGCAGGCACCGCCGCCCGCGGCCCGCTTGGCCCGCAGCAGGCCCTCGCGGGCCTGTCCTTCGCCACTGCCCAACGAAGCCCGCCGCCGCCCCGCGCCCGTCACCGGCGAGCGACCTCGCCGCTCCCGGCCGGCGACCTCTGCCAGGGCTCCGCCGTCGCGCCCTCCGGCCAGCCCCGCGGCCGCCGTCTATGCCCGCGCCTCCCGCGCCCGAAGGCCCCGGCCTCCTCCGCCGGCGCCGCGTCCCGCCTCTAGCCGAGCTCCGCCGCCGCCTCTTCGCCGGAGGTCTCGCTGTCGGCCGCCTCCATCTCGCCTCCGGCCGCCTCGCCGGCATCCGTCCCATCCGGATCCACCGCGGGTGGATGAGATCCACCCGCCCAGCCAACCAAACGTGTGCCCCGTCCCGGATCTGCTCCGTCCTGGGATCTCCTCGTCCCGGGTTGACTTTTCGCGGGGTGAGAATTTGTCTAAGTCCCCGAATCTGTGACATTATCATGCTATGTTCAACGCATCATATCTCCTCATCCGTAGCTCCGTTTCATGCGTTAATATGTCAAATTGTTCGTCTCAACGAGTACTTCATTTCATTCCATTGCATCATGTTCATTTGAGCTCATCTTGATGCGTGAATCATCGTTGCAAGAGGGCTTCATGATGTTGTTTGCTGTCTGTTAACAGAACATGCTCATTTGTCATTTTTGGCATGATTGATTTGTGCATCCTATGAGGTTGATGTCTACATGTGTTTGTATCTATACCATGTCTTCTTTACAGAGGAGCTTACCATGTATTTTTGTGATCAATGTGGTGACTGTTGGGGAACGTTGCAGAAAATTAAAAATTTTCCTACGGTTTCACCAAGATCCATCTATGAGTTCATCTAAGCAACGAGTCAAGGGAGTGAGTTTGCATCTACATACCACTTGTAGATCGAGTGCGGAAGCGTTCAAGGGGATGGTGATGATGGAGTCGTACTCGCCGTGATTCAGATCACCGATGACCAAGTGCTGAATGGACAGCACCTCCGCGTTCAACACACATACGGTACGGATGATGTCTCCTCCGTCTTGATCCAGCAAGGAGGAAGGAGAGATTGAGGAAGACAGCTCCAACGGCAGCACGACGGCGTGGTGTTGTTGGTGCAGCAGTACTCCGACAGGGCTTCACCAAGCACGTACGGAGGAGGAGAGGTGTTGGGGAGGGGAGGGGTTGCGCCTTGGCTTGGGTGTTCAGCCCTCCCCTCACCCCTCTATGTATAGGGGAAGGGGCAAGGGGGGCCGGCCCCTCTAGATGGGATCTAGAGGGGGGCGGCGGCCAGGGAGGGGGAACTTGCCCCCCAAGCAAGGGGGCGCCCCCTCTAGGGTCTCCCCCCAACCCTAGGCGCATGGGCCCAAGGGGGGGCGCCCAGCCCTCTAGGGGCTGGCTCCTACCGCACGCAGCCCATGTGGCCCGCCGGGAGGGGTGGCCCCTCCCGGTGGACCCCCGGAATCCTTCCGGTGGCCCCGGTACAATAACGATATGCCTCCGAAACCTTCCGGTGTCCGTATGACAACTTCCCATATATAAATCTTTACCTTCGGACCATTCCGGAACTCCTCGTGATGTCCGGGATCCCATCCGGGACTCCGAACAACATTCCGGTAATCACATACAAGTCTTCCTAATAACCCTAGCGTCACCGAACCTTAAGTGTGTAGACCCTACGGGTTTGGGAGACACGCAGACATGACCGAGACGGCTCTCGGGCAATAACCAACAGCGGGATCTGGATACCCATGTTGGCTCCCACATGCTCCTTGATGATCTCATCGGATGAACCATGATGTCGAGGATTCTAACAACCCCGTATACAATTCCCTTTGTCAATCGGTACGTTACAAGCCCGAGACTCGATCGTCGGTATCCCAATACCTCGTTCAGTCCCGTTACCGGCAAGTCACTTTACTCGTACCATAATGCATGATCCCGTGACCAAACACTTGGTCACTTTGAGCTCATTATGATGATGCATTACCGAGTGGGCCCAGAGATACCTCTCCGTCATACGAAGTGACAAATCCCAGTCTCGATCCGTGTCAACCCAACAGGCACTTTCGGAGATACCTGTAGTGCACCTTTATAGTCACCCAGTTACGTTGTGACATTTGGTACACCCAAAGCACTCTTACGGTATCCGGGAGTTACACGATCTCATGGTCTAAGGAAGAGATACTTGACATTGAAAAAGCTCTAGCAAAACGAACTACACGATCTTGTGCTATGCTTAGGATTGGGTCTTGTCCATCACATCATTCTCCTAATGATGTGATACCGTTGTCAATGACATCTAATGTCCATAGTCAGGAAACCATGACTATCTGTTGACCAACGAGCTAGTCAACTAGAGGCTCACTAGGGACATGTTATGGTCTATGTATTCACACGTGTATTACGATTTCTGGATAATACAATTATAGCATGAATAAAAGACAATTATCACGAACAAGGAAATATAATAATGCTTTTATTATTGCCTCTAGGGCATATTTCCAACAGTGACTAGAACAAGCATGCAAACTAGGCTTCGTGATGTTGCTGATTTTAGTCCCTGTTCTGCTGTTATTTTGATGCCATGTAAACTTGATGCTACAGAGAGATCCATGCATATTGTGAGATACTTCAGTAAGGATGTTTTGAACATATGGTTATTGTCTATCCATTCATGCCCCTGGTAGCAATTATGGAGTAGTCTAGCATGTCATTTTCGTGCTCTACTTTTGCTACAAAATGTTTCCTGGCAGATTGTTTACATGTTATTCAATTTTGCCAAGGTTGTTGTAGTTGATCCTTGCATGCTATGAACTTGTTCTTCCCTTGGATTGTTTCACAAACATGTCTTCTTGATGATGCTATGCTTATATTGTCATGCAATGACTTGTGGTGAGTGAATCGAGCTTGTTAAGTAGTGTACTCGCTGTTGCTGTTTTGCTAGGCTGAATCTGTTATTTCGCGATGCTATGTAAACCTGCTGCTACTAGTCATTCTATGCATAATCTGGAGATGTTCACTAAGGGTGTTTTGTTCTACATGTTATGCTCTATCCATCCATGTCCCTGGTTGCATTTATAGCTTGCTGTAGCTTGTTCATATCTTGCTCCAAACTTGCTAAATAATGTTGCTGTCATCCTGTTAACATTAAGTTCAGTTGTTTCCATGATTGTTGCTTGTGTTCCATGTACCCTATGGACTTGCTATTGCCATGATTAGCTTCATAAACATGTATTCTTACTGTTGGTTGCCTTGCCATGCCATGTATTGCTCTGTGGTGAGTGGTACAAGCTCATTAACATGCCTTCATAATTCTGTTCCTGCCATGTATGAATCTGTAATATAACTTGCCATGTTTACATGGGTGCCATCATTTCTTCTGATCCTTTTTGGCTCATGGTCAGTAAAGGACATTTGATCTATGAATTTAGTAGATTCATTCCATGCCTTTGTTTGCCATGATAAGTTCCTGTAACATGTTGTTTGATAGCTCTAAACATTGCGACCTGATGTTAATTTCTGTAAAGTCTGAAACTGTTATTATTTGCAATCTTGCCATGAGTGTTTGAGCATGTTCTAGTGATTTCTGGAGATAGCTCAGTGTTCATGTTTTGTTATGCTTTACCTGTACATCATGCCCATGCCTTTTGTTTTCTTGTTGAGGTCCTGTAGCATGTTGTTTTGGTGCTTGCAAAATGCCTAGTTGCTGTTTTGGACAGGTTGTTGCTATAACTTGTATAGTGTGTGTGTGTTGAACCGTTGCTCCGTTTTGAGTGTGCTCTTTATGAAACTTGCTTAGAATTGCATGTAGTTTCATATTATCATGTTGCATCCTTGTTTTGAGGTGTTTGCTTGATGTTTGTATGCATTTTGCATCAATGCCATGTTTAACTTGTTTTGCTCATATCTTCTAGGCCGTAGCTCCGAACTAAATGAACTTTATATGTAACTTGACTAGAATCTCGTGTAGATCATCTTGGTGCATCTTAACTTGCTGTTTAACAACTTGAAAATAAGGTTTATTCAGATCTGGACCAATTTCGAAATATGCATATGAGGACTTACCGGAATTGTTATATGTTGTTCCCGGCCTCATTTAAACTTGCCTTGATGTGTTGCTCTTGTTTGCATCATCTCTTGCCATGAGTAGCCTCATGTAGCTTTGTCATACATCATGCTTGTTTGTGCATCATGCCTTGTTCATGTGTGGTGTGTTTACCTTGTTGTGTGCTTCTTCTCGATAGTTCCCGTTTCGTTGCGATCGTGAGGACTCGTTCGTCTACGCTTGGTTCGGCTTCATCCCTTCATCTCCTTCATGGACTCGTTCTTCTTCCTTGCGGGATTTCAGGCAAGATGGCCGCTACCCTGGATCTCACTACTATCATTGCTATGCTAGTTGCTTCATTCTATCGCTATGATGCGTTACCTATCTTTTGCTCTTCAAGCCCTCCAAATTGCCATGAACCTCTAACCTTTGACACCCCTCCTAGCAAACCATTGATTGGCTATGTTACCGCTTTGCTCAGCCCTCTTATAGCGTTGCTAGTTGCAGGTGAAGTTGAAGATTGCTCCATGGTGGACAGGATTTTGGTTGGGATATCACAATATCTCTTATATTATTAATGCATCTATATACTTGGTAAAGGATGGAAGACTCGGCCTTATGCCTGGTGTTTTGTTCCACTCTTGCCGCCCTAGTTTCCTTCATACTGGTGTTATGTTCCCGGATTTTGCGTTCCTTACGCGGTTGGGTGATTTATGGGACCCCCTTGACAGTTCGCTTTGAATAAAACTCCTCCAGCAAGGCCCAACATTGGTTTTACCATTTGCCTCACCACCACCTATACTTTTCCCTTGGGAGTCGCTCTCTCGAGGGTCATCTTTATTTCAGCCCCCCCCCCCAGGCCAGTGCTTGTCTAAGTGTTGGTCCAAACCGAGCAACCTGCGGGGCCACCTCGGGGCAACTCGAGGGCTGGTTTTACTCGTAGCTTGACTTATCCGGTGTTGCCCTGAGAACGAGATATGTGCAGCTCCTATTGGGATAGTCGGCGCATCGGGCAGCTTTGCTGGTCTTGTTTTACCATTGTCGAAATGTCTTGTAAACCGGGATTCCGAGTCTGATCGGGTCTTCCTGGGAGAAGGTATATCCTTCGTTGATCGCGAGAACTTATCATGGGCTAAGTTGGGACACCCCTGCAGGGTATAATCTTTCGAAAGTCGTGCCTACGGTTATAGGCGGATGGGAATTTGTTAATGTCCGGTTGTAGATAACTTGACACCAGATCCGAATTAAAACGCATCAACCTTGTGTGTAGCCGTGATGGTCTCTTTTCGGCGGAGTCCGGGAAGTGAACACGGTTTCTGGGTTATGTTTGACGTAAGTAGGAGTTCAGGATCACTTCTTGATCATTACTAGTTGACGACCGTTCCGCTTGCTCTCTTCTCGCTCTTATTTGCGTATGTTAGCCACCATATCATGCTTAGTCGCTGCTGCAACCTCACCACTTTACCCCTTCCTTTCCCTTTAAGCTTTGCTAGTCTTGATACCCATGGTAATGGGATTGCTGAGTCCTCGTGGCTCAAAGATTACTACAACAACAGTTGAAGGTACAGGTTGTGTGATGATCATGACGCGAGAGCGATGCTTGCTTGCGTTGAGGTCTTCTTCTGCTCCGTCTTCGATCAGGGGATAGGTTCCAGGTCGGCAGCCTGGGCTAGCAGGGTGGATGTCGTTTGAGTTTTTGTTTGTGTTTCATCTATAGTCGGATGTTGCTCTTATGTATTGTGATGTTGTATTCGTGTGGCATTGTATGCGTCTTGTATGTATCCCCATCTATTATGTAATGTTGATGTAATGATATCCACCTTGCAAAAGCGTTTCAATATGCGGGTCTATCCTTGGTGGGACCTTCCAGTTTCTTTTGGATAGGGTCGCATATTGGGCGTCACATGGGGGATCTTCTTCGAAGAGGTCCTGAGCTCCGAGGAGAAGTAGCCAAGTGGATGAGCAAGGCTCTCACACAAAATATGAGCTAAACCTATGCTGCCCGTACCAGGAGGTGGGGGCGTCCTATTTATAGTCATAGTGCAAATGGAAGTCAAAACGAAGGGTACAAGGGCTCCAGCCCGCAGGTTCGGCCACTCAGGAGTCGGACGTCCGGAAGGCGTCGGACGTCCGGAGGCTCGGGACGGTCCGGTCGTCCGGGCACGCTCGGACGTCCGTTGTTTCAGCTCTGGTGTAGGCGCGTCGGTCATCCGTAGATGGTCGGACATCCGGAGCTTCTGGAGGGGCCGAACGTCCGGAGGCTGTCGGTCATCCGTAGATTTGGCTCGGGTGTTGGTCGTCCGGTCGTCCGGAGCGTCTCGGACATCTGTAGATTCGGTTCGGGTGGCCTGGTACCGGACGTCCGGAGGGTTCGGTCGTCCGTGTCCTGGGACTCGTCGGACGTCCGGACAGGGTCGGCCGTCCGATGCCTGTAGCTTCTGCTGCAGCTCTTCTTCTTGTCCGTCATGCTTGGGGTCCTCGCCGTCTTGGCTCTTGTGTGCAGTTGTTCCGTGGCTCGCTTCCAGGCACCTGATAACACACAGAGTTTTCGAATGAGGTAGTAGCCATGTCTCGCGAGTAGGGATAGGAAGTTCGGAGAGGAGCGAGTTCACCTTATCTTCAATAGCCTTAGCTCGGGCTCGTGTCATGGGTCCAAGAGGTGTTGAGGGAGATGTAGGCATGTCCATGGGGATGAGCGAGGGATGCTCCGCATCATCTCCCCCCCTTGGGAGAGATCCGACCTCGGATCAAAAGGTTCATCACCATGGAAAGGTGCGAGGTCCTTGACGTTGAAGATGTCGCTCACGTTGTACTTGCCTCATGGTAGGTCGATCTTGTAGGCGTTGTCGTTGTAGCGTGCTAGAACCTTGAAAGGTCCATCGGCGTGAGGTTGAAGCTTGGACTTGCTTTCATTGGGGAAGCGGTCCTTGCGAAGATGTAGCCACACTAGATCACCAATGTTGAATACCATGGGTTGCTTGTTGATGTTGCGCTTGGTCGCTAGTCGTTGTACTTGGTGCTCGATGGTGTGCCTTGTATCTTCATGCACCTTCTTGATGTAGCTTGCACGAGCACTTGCGTCGAGGTTGGTTCGCTCTTGTAGAGGAAGAGGTAGAATGTCCAATGGGGACAAAGGGTTGAAGCCGTAGACGACCTCGAAAGGGGACTTGCCGGTTGTGGAATGACTTGCACGGTTGTAGCCGTACTCGGCGATGGGTAGACATGCCTCCCACTCCTTGATGTTCTTCTTGATCAACACGCGAAGTAGAGTGGAGAGTGTACGGTTTGTCACCTCCGTTTGGCCGTCGGTTTGAGGATGGTATGCCGAAGAGAACAATAGCTTGATTCCGAGCTTGGCACATAGGGTCTTCCAAAAGTAACTCAAGAACTTGACGTCGCGGTCCGAGACAATTGTCTTTGGTACTCCATGAAGTCGCAAGATTTCCCTACAAAAGAGATTGGCAATATGTGAAGCATCGTCTATCTTGTTGCAAGGAATGAAATGTTCCATCTTAGAAAATCGGTCCACAACAACAAAGACGGAATCCTTGCCATTTTGAGTTCTAGGCAAACCAAGTACAAAATCCATGCTAATGTCTTCCCAAGGTTGATAAGGAATGGGAAGGGGCATGTAAAGACCATGGGATTGGGCTTTTGACTTAGCTTTGCGACATGTAGAGCAACGGTTGGTGAAGCGCGAGACATCACGAAACATCTTGGGCCAAAAGTAGTTCTTGGAGAGCGTGGCGAAAGTATTGTCGCGTCCAAAGTGTCCCATAAGTCCACCTCCATGAGCCTCTTGCAAAAGTAGCAAACGAAGAGAAGACTCGGGAATGCAAAGTTTGTTAGCTCTCATAAGATAATCATCCTTTATGTAATATTGTTCCCAAGATGTGTGTGTCAAACACTTAGCATAAGGAATAGCAAAAGAAGGATCATGCTCATACAAGTCTTTTATATGCTCAAAACCAATAACATTCAACTCAAGTTGAGTGACAAGCATGCATATGCGTGAAAGTGCATCCGCAACTACATTTTCCTTACCCTTAATGTACTTGATCACATAAGGAAAAGATTCAATAAATTCACTCCATTTGGCATGACGCTTGTTCAACTTAGTTTGGCCTTTTAAGTACTTAAGCGTTTCATGATCGGTATGGATGCCAAACTCATGAGGTCTAAGGTAATGTTCCCAAACGTGTAGCACACGCACTAAAGCATATAATTCTTTGTCATAGATGGGATAATTAAGTTGAGCACAGGAGAGTTTTTCACTAAAATAAGCAATGGCTAGTTTTTCTTGCATCAAAACTCCGCCAATTCCGGTACCACTTGCATCACAATGAACCTCAAAAGTTTTCTCAAAGTTGGGCAAAGCGAGAATCGGAGCATGAGTAAGTAGAGATTTGAGCTCATCAAAAGCGGTGGATTGCAAAGATCCCCAAACAAAAGGAGCGTTCTTCTTACTCAAAGCATGTAAAGGAGCGGCAATTGTGCTAAAGTTTTTCACAAAGCGGCGGTAAAATCCTGCAAGACCAAGAAAACTTCTCACTTGTTGCAAATTGGTGGGTTGGGGCCAAGTTTTAATCGCCTTAATCTTAGTTTCATCAACATGGACACCCTTGGAAGAGACAACAAAACCCAAGAAAACCACTTTGTCAACGCCAAAAGTGCATTTTTTCAAGTTCGCATAAAGGCTTTCCTTTCGGAGGGTTTGCAACACAGATTTAACATGATTAATGTGCTCTTTCATGGTTTTGCTAAACACAAGGATATCATCAAAGTAAACCACAACGAAGACTCCAATGTAAGGTCTAAGCACATGATGCATAAGACGCACGAAAGTTCCGGGTGCTTCCGACAAACCCATAGGCATCACTAACCACTCATATAAGCCAAATTTTGTTTTGAAAGCGGTTTTCCATTCATCACCTTCTTGAATGCGGATTTGATAATAGCCACTTTTAAGATCAATTTTGGAGAAAAAGTTGGCTCCGCTAAGTTCATCAAGCACATCATCTAAGCGAGGAATGGGATGCCTATATCGAACGGTAATGGCATTTATGGGTCTACAATCAAAACACAAGCGGAAACTTCCATCGGGCTTAGGCACAAGAATAACGAGAACGGCACATGGGCTTAAGCTTTCACGTACATGACCGTTGTCGATGAGTTGTTGTACTTGCCGTTGAATCTCCTTGGTTTATTCGGGATTGACACGGTATGGAGCTTTGTTTGGAAGTGGCGCTCCGGGGATGAGGTTGATTCGATGTTCAATGCCTCGTAGTGGAGGTAGACCCGGGGGCAGCTCATCGGGGAAAACATCTTTGAATTCCTGCAAAAGAGATTGAAACACTAAAGGTAGCTCATGAGAGGTGTTAGTTGTTGGCTCTTCATCTTTGCATACAAGGACAAAGTGCATCACACTCGATGGGTTCTCACACACTTCTCTTATCTCACTTTTGGTGGCAAATAGGACGAGGTTTTTCTCTCAAGGCGAAGAGGCGCTCAAATTTGGCTTGTGGCTCTCACTCACTTTTTCACTCGTCTTTCCATGATTGATTGCTTGCTTGTCGGCTATCACTTGACTAGGAGACATAGGTCGTAGCACATATTCCTTCCCTTTCATTTTGAAGCTATAATGATTGGTGTGCCCATTGTGGATGACACCACGGTCGAAGAGGTATCTCTGGGCCCTCTCGGTAATGCACATCACTATAAGCCTTGCAAGCAATGTAGCTAATGAGTTAGTTATGGAATGATGTATTACGTAACAAGTAAAGAGACTTGCCGGTAACGAGATTGAACTAGGTATTAGATACCGACGATCGAATCTCGGGCAAGTAACATACCGATGACAAAGGGAACAACGTATGTTGTTATGCGGTTTGACCGATACAGATCTTCGTAGAATATGTAGGAGCCAATATGAGCATCCAGGTTCCGCTATTGGTTATTGACCGAGAATAGTTCTAGGTCATGTCTACATAGTTCTCGAACCCGTAGGGTCCGCACGCTTAACGTTATGATGACCGTTTTATTATGAGTTTATATATTTTGATGTGCCGAAGGTTGTTCGGAGTCCCGGATGTGATCCAGGACATGACGAGGTGTCTCGAAATGGTCGAGACATAAAGATTGATATATTGGAAGCCTATATTTGGATATCGGAAACATTCCGGGAGAAACCGGGATTTTTCCGGAGTACCAGGGGGTTACCGGAACCCCCCCCCCCTCCCGGGGGTTATTGGGCCTAGATGGGCCATGAGGGAGAAGAGGAGGGCCGGCCAGGGCAGGCCGCGCGCCCCCTCTCCCCCTAGTCTGAATAGGACAAGGAGGGGGGGCGCCCCCCTTTCCTCTTTCCCCTCCCCCCTTTCCTTCTCCACCGAGGCAAGAGGGGGGAGTCCTACTCCCGGTGGGAGTAGGACTCCTCCAGGCGCACCCCTTGAGGGCCGGCCGCACCTCCCCCTCCCTCCTTTATATACGGGGGCAGGGGGCGCCCTAGAACACACAAGTTGATCTACGTGATCGTTCCTTAGCCGTGTGCGGTGCCCCCCTCCACCATATTCCACCTCGTTCATATCGTCGCGGAGTTTAGGCGAATCCCTGCGCCAGTAGAACATCATCATCGTCACCAGGCCGTCGTGCTGACAGAACTCATCCCCGACACTTTGCTGGATCGGAGTCCGGGGATCGTCATTGAGCTGAACGTGTGCTGAACTCGGAGGTGCCGTACATTCGGTACTTGAATCGGTCGGATCGTGAAGACGTACGACTACATCAACCGCGTTGTCATAACGCTTCCGCTTACGGTCTACGAGGGTACGTAGACATTACTCTCCCCTCTCGTTGCTATGCATCACCATGATCTTGCGTGTGCGTAGGAAATTTTTTGAAATTACTACGATCCCCAATAGTGGTATTAGAGCCTGGTTTTATGCGTAGATGTCATATGCACGAGTAGAACACAAGTGAGTTGTGGGCGATACAAGTCATACTGCTTACCAGCATGTCATACTTTGGCTCAGCGGTATTGTGAGATGAAGCGGCGCGGACTGACATTACGCGTACGCTTACGCGAGACTGGTTTCACCGTTACGAGCACTCGTGCTTAAAGGTGACTGGCGGGTGTCTGTCTCTCTCACTTTAGCTGAATCGAGTGTGGCTACGCCCGGTCCTTGCGAAGGTTAAAACAGCATTAACTTGACGAACTATCGTTGTGGTTTTGATGCGTAGGTAAGAACGGTTCTTGCTAAGCCTGTAGAAGCCACGTAAAATTTGCAACAACAAAGTAGAGGACGTCTAACTTGTTTTTGCAGGGCATGTTGTGATGTGATATGGTCAAGACGTGATGCTATATTTTATTGTATGAGATGATCATGTTTTGTAACCGAAGTTATCGGCAACTGGCAGGAGCCATATGGTTGTCGCTTTATTGTATGAAATGCAAACGCCCTGTAATTGCTTTACTTTATCACTAAGCGGTAGCGATAGTCGTAGAAGCAATAGATGGCGTAACGACAATGATGCTACGATGGAGATCAAGGTGTCGTGCCGGTGACGATGGTGATCACGACGGTGCTTCGAAGATGGAGATCACAAGCACAAGATGATGATGGCCATATCATATCACTTATATTGATTGCATGTGATGTTTATCCTTTATGCATCTTATCTTGCTTTGATTGACGGTAGCATTTTAAGATGATCTCTCACTAAATTATCAAGAAGTGTTCTCCCTGAGTATGCACCGTTGTGAAAGTTCTTCGTGCTGAGACACCACGTGATGATCGGGTGTGATAGGCTCTATGTTCAAATACAACGGGTGCAAAACAGTTGCACACGCGGAATACTCAGGTTAAACTTGACGAGCCTAGCATATAACAGATATGGCCTCGGAACACGGAGACTGAAAGGTCGAGCGTGAATCATATAGTAGATATGATCAACATATTGATGTTCACCATTGAAACTACTCCATCTCACGTGACGATCGGACATGGTGTAGTTGATATGGATCATGTAATCACTTAGAAGATTAGAGGGATGTCTATCTAAGTGGGAGTTCTTAAGTAATATGATTAATTGAACTTAAATTTATCATGAACTTAGTACCTAATAGTATTTTGCTTGTCTATGTTTGTTGTAGATAGATGGCTCGTGTTGTTGTTCCGTTGAATTTTAATGCGTTCTTTGAGAAAGCAAAGTTGAAAGATGATGGTAGCAATTACACGGACTGGGTCCGTAACCTGAGGATTATCCTCATTGCTGCACAGAAGAATTACGTCCTGGAAGCACCGTTGGGTGCCAGGCCTGCTGCTGATGCAACTGACGACGTTAAGAATGTCTGGCAGAGCAAAGCTGATGACTACTCGATAGTTTAGTGTGCCATGCTTTACGGCTTACAACCGGGTCTTCAACGACGTTTTGAACGTCATGGAGCATATGAGATGTTTCAGGAGTTGAAGTTAATATTTCAAGCAAATGCCCGGATTGAGAGATATGAAGTCTCCAATAAGTTCTATAGATGCAAGATGGAGGAGAATAGTTCTGTCAGTGAACACATACTCAAAATGTCTGGGTATAATAATCACTTGATTCAACTGGGAGTTAATCTTCCTGATGATAGTGTCATTGACAGAATTCTTCAATCACTACCACCAAGCTACAAGAGCCTCGTGATGAACTACAATATGCAAGGGATGGACAAGACTATTCCCGAGCTCTTCGCAATGCTAAAAGCTGCGGAGGTAGAAATCAAGAAGGAGCATCAAGTGTTGATGGTTAACAAGACCACCAGTTTCAAGAAAAAGGGCAAAGGTAAGAAGAAGGGGAACTTCAAGAAGAACAGCAAACAAGTTGCTGCTCAAGAGAAGAAACCCAAGTCTGGACCTAAGCCTGAGACTGAGTGCTTCTACTGCAAGCAGACTGGACACTGGAAGCGGAACTGCCCCAAGTATTTGGCGGATAAGAAGGATGGCAAAGTGAACAAAGGTATATGTGATATACATGTTATTGATCTGTACCTTACTAATGCTCGCAGTAGTACCTGGGTATTTGATACTGGTTCTGTTGCTAATATTTGCAACTCGAAACAGGGACTACGGATTAAGCGAAGATTGGCTAAGGACGAGGTGACGATGCGCGTGGGAAATGGTTCCAAAGTCGATGTGATCGCGGTCGGCACGCTACCTCTACATCTACCATCGGGATTAGTTTTAGACCTAAATAATTGTTATTTGGTGCCAGCGTTGAGCATGAACATTATATCCGGATCTTGTTTGATGCGAGACAGTTATTCATTTAAGTCAGAGAATAATGGTTGTTCCATTTATATGAGTAATATCTTTTATGGTCATGCACCCTTGAAGAGTGGTCTATTTTTATTGAATCTCGATAGTAGTGATACACATATTCATAGTGTTGAAACCAAAAGATACAGAGTTGATAATGATAGTGCAACTTATTTGTGGCACTGCCGTTTAGGTCATATCGGTGTAAAGCGCATGAAGAAACTCCATACTGATGGGCAAGATGACTAAAACGCCGTTCTCCGGAACTATGGAGCGAGCAACTGATTTGTTGGAAATCATACATACTGATGTTTGTGGTCCAATGAATGTTGAGGCTCGCGGCGGGTATCGTTATTTTCTCACATTCACAGATGATTTGAGCAGATATGGGTATATCTACTTAATGAAACACAAGTCTGAAACATTTGAAAAGTTCAAAGAATTTCAGAGTGAAGTGGAAAATCATTGTAACAAGAAAATAAAATTTCTATGATCTGATCGTGGAGGGGAATATTTGATTTATGAGTTTGGTTTACATTTAAAACAATGCGGAATAGTTTCAAAACTCACGCCACCCGGAACACCACAACGAAATGGTGTGTCCGAACGTCGTAATTGTACTTTACTAGATATGGTGCGATCTATGATGTCTCTTGCTGATTTACCGCTATCATTTTGGGGTTATGCTTTAGAGACGGCCGCATTCACGTTAAATAGGGCACCATCAAAATCCGTTGAGACGACGCCTCATGAACTGTGGTTTGGCAAGAAACCAAAGTTGTCGTTTCTTAAAGTATGGGGCTGCGATACTTATGTGAAGAAACTTCAACCAGATAAGCTCGAACCCAAATCGGAGAAATGTGTCTTCATAGGATACCCAAAAGAGACTGTTGGGTACACCTTCTATCACAGATCTGAAGGCAAGATTTTTGTTGCAAAATTCGGATCCTTTCTAGAGAAGGAGTTTCTCTCGAAAGAAGTGAGTGGGAGGAAAGTAGAACTTGACGAGGTAACTGTACCTACTCCCTTATTGGAAAGTAGTTCATCACAGGAACCGGTTCCTGTGACAACTACACCAATCAGTGAGGAAGCTAATGATATTGATCACCAAACTTCAGATCAAGTTTCTACTGAACCTCGTAGGTCTACCAGAGTAAGATCCGCACTAGAGTGGTACGGTAATCCTATTCTGGAAGTCATGTTACTTGACCATGATGAACCTACGAACTATGAGGAAGCGATGATGAGCCCAAATTCCGCAAAATGGCTAGAGGCCATGAAATCTAAGATGGGATCCATGTATGAGAACAAAGTATGGACTTTGGTTGACTTGCCCGATGATCGGCAAGCCATTGAGAATAAATGGATTTTTAAGAAGAAGACTAACGCTGATGGTAATGTAACTGTCTATAAAGCTCGTCTTGTTGCAAAAGGTTTTCGACAAGTTCAAGGGGTTGACTACGATGAGACTTTCTCACCCGTAGCGATGCTTAAGTCTGTCCGACTCATGTTAGCAATAGCTGCATTTTATGATTATGAAATTTGCCAAATGGATGTCAAAACTGCATTCTTGAATGGATTTCTGGAAGAAGAGTTGTATATGATGCAGCCAAAAGGTTTTGTTGATCCAAAAGGTGCTAACAAAGTGTGCAAGGTCCAGCGATCCATTTATGGACTGGTGCAAGCATCTCGGAGTTGGAATAAACGCTTTGATAGTGTGATCAAAGCATATGGTTTTATACAGACTTTTGGAGAAGCCTGTATTTACAAGAAAGTGAGTGGGAGCTCTGTAGCATTTCTGATATTATATGTAGATGACATATTATTAATTGGAAATAATATAGAATTTCTGGATAGCATAAAGGGATACTTGAATAAAAGTTTTTCTATGAAAGACCTCGGTGAAGCTGCTTATATATTGGGCATCAAGATTTATAGAGATAGATCAAGACGCTTAATTGGACTTTCACAAAGCACATACCTTGATAAAGTTTTGAAAAAGTTCAAAATGGATCAGGCAAAGAAAGGGTTCTTGCCCGTACTACAAGGTGTGAAGTTGAGTCAAACTCAATGCCCGACCACAGCAGAAGATAGAGAGAAAATGAAAGATGTTCCCTATGCTTCAGCCATAGGCTCTATCATGTATGCAATGCTGTGTACCAGACCTGACGTGTGCTTAGCAATAAGCTTGGCAGGAAGGTACCAAAGTAATCCAGGGAGTGGATCACTGGACAGCGGTCAAGAACATCCTGAAATACCTGAAAAGGACTAAGGATATGTTTCTCGTATATGGAGGTGACAAAGAGCTAGTTGTAAATGGTTACGTCGATGCAAGCTTTGACACTGATCCGGACGATTCTAAATCGCAAACCGGATACGTGTTTTTATTAAACGGTGGAGCTGTAAGTTGGTGCAGTTCTAAACAAAGCGTCGTGGCGGGATCTACATGTGAAGCGGAGTACATAGCTGCTTCGGAAGCAGCAAATGAAGGAGTCTAGATGAAGGAGTTCATTTCCGATCTAGGTGTCATACCTAGTGCATCAGGACCAATGAAGATCTTCTGTGATAACACTGGTGCAATTGCCTTGGCAAAGGAATCCAGATTTCACAAGAGGACCAAGCACATCAAGAGACGCTTCAATTCCATCCGGGATCAAGTCCAGGTGGGAGACATAGAGATTTGCAAGATACATACGGATCTGAATGTTGCAGACCCATTGACTAAGCCTCTTCCACGAGCAAAACATGATCAGCACCAAGACTCCATGGGTGTTAGAATCATTACTGTGTAATCTAGATTATTGACTCTAGTGCAAGTGGGAGACTGAAGGAAATATGCCCTAGAGGCAATAATAAAGTTATTATTTATTTCTTCATATCATGATAAATGTTTATTATTCATGCTAGAATTGTATTAACCGGAAACATGATACATGTGTGAATACATAGACAAACATATAGTCACTTGATTAGCTCATTAATCAAGATGGTTATGTTTCCTAACCATAGACATGTGTTGTCATTTGATTAATGGGATCACATCATTAGGAGAATGATGTGATTGAGATGACCCATTCCCTTAGCCTAGCACTTGATCGTTTAGTATATTGCTATTGCTTTCTTCATGACTTATACATGTTCCTGTAACTATGAGATTATGCAACTCCTGTTTACCGGAGGAACACTTTGGGTGCTACCAAACGTCACAACGTAACTGGGTGATTATAAAGGAGTATTACAGGTGTCTCCAAAGGTACATGTTGGGTTGGCGTATTTCGAGGTTAGGTTTTGTCACTCCGATTGTCGGAGAGGTATCTCTGGGCCCTCTCGGTAATGCACATCACTATAAGCCTTGCAAGCAATGTAGCTAATGAGTTAGTTACGGAATGATGTATTACGTAACGAGTAAAGAGACTTGCCGGTAACGAGATTGAACTAGGTATTAGATACCAACGATCGAATCTCGGGCAAGTAACATACCGATGACAAAGGGAACAACGTATGTTGTTATGCGGTTTGACCGATAAAGATCTTCGTAGAATATGTAGGAGCCAATATGAGCATCCAGGTTCCGCTACTGGTTATTGACCGAGAATAGTTCTAGGTCATGTCTACATAGTTCTCGAACCCGTAGGGTCCGCACGCTTAACATTACGATGACAGTTTTATTATGAGTTTATATATTTTGATGTGCCGAAGGTTGTTCGAGTCCCGGATGTGATCCAGGACATGACGAGGAGTCTCGAAATGCTCGAGACATAAAGATTGATATATTGGAAGCCTATATTTGAATATCAGAAACGTTTCGGGAGAAACCAGGATTTTTCCGGAGTACCGGGGGTTACCAGAACCCTCCCCCCCCGGGGGGGGGGGTTATTGGGCCTAGATGGGCCATGAGGGAGAAGAGGAGGGCCGGCCAGGGTAGGCCGCGCGCCCCCTCTCCCCCTAGTCCGAATAGGACAAGGAGGGGGGGCGGCGCCCCCCTTTCCTCTTTGCCCTCCCCCCTTTCCTTCTCCAAGGCAAGAGGGGGGAGTCCTACTCCCAGTGGGAGTAGGACTCCTCCAGGCGCACCCCTTGGGGGCCGGCCGCACCTCCCCCTCCCTCCTTTATATACGGGGGCAGGGGCACCCTAGAACACACAAGTTGATCTACGTGACCGTTCCTTAGCCGTGTGCGGTGCCCCCTCCACCATATTCCACCTCGGTCATATCGTCGTGGAGTTTAGGCGAAGCCCTGCGCCGGTAGAACATCATCATCATCACCACGCCGTCGTGCTGACGGAACTCATCCCTAACACTTTGCTGGATCGGAGTCCGGGGATCGTCATCGAGTTGAACGTGTGCTGAACTCGGAGATGCCTTACGTTTGGTACTTGGATCGGTCGGATCGTGAAGACGTACGACTACATCAACCGAGTTGTCATAATGCTTCCGCTTACGGTCTATGAGGGTACGTAGACATTACTCTCCCCTCTTGTTGCTATGCATCACCATGATCTTGCGTGTGCGTAGGGATTTTTTTGAAATTACTACGTTCCCCAACAGAACCTTGTAGGGGTGCGGGTGCTTCCTCTTGACCTATTGAAGCCTGGAACATAATTCTTCACTTGCCAAGTTGTGACAACTACCTCCATCGATGATGACCTTGACGGGCCTTCTGTTGATGCCGGCCTTAGTGTGGAAGATGTGGCATCGTTGGTCTTATTCTTGTTGATGTTGAAGTGTCAAGACTTTGGAGACAACGAGAGCGGGGCTCGAATCCTCATCACAAAAGACTTGATCATCTTCATCCTTGTTCATGCGCCGGTGCATGGCCACTTGCTCAAGGGCTTCCATCTCCTCTTCACTCATTGAGTCATGTGTCGTCGTCGTTGAGGATCATGGTGCGCTTGTTTGTGCATTGGTACGACTTGTGGCCTCGGCCGCCGCAAGTGAAACACTTGAAGGAGCTTGTTTTGACGGTCTCATCGGTTGGAGTAGATGATGAAGCATGCGGCTTGAAGTTGCTTGTCGTAGGAGGAAGACGACTTGAACTTGCCAAAGTTTTCTTGTAACTGGACTTGTCGTCGTTGCTTTGAGAAGGTTTGGTTGACGTAGATGTTGAAGGAGTCGTTGAAGCTTGGATGTTGGAGAAGCCATATGTCGTGGATGTGTACTTGGCGTACTTGAAGTCATCTTGCACTTGACGTTCCGCCTTGGTTGCTTGATGTACGAGCTCAATGAGGTTGGAATAGGGTTAGAAGTCGGCAATCTTCTTGATGGGATGATTGAGTCCATTCAAGAAACGTGCCATTGTTTGCTCATCATCTTCCGTGACATTGGCTCGAATCATGGCTATCTCCATTTCCTTGTAGTATTCTTCAACACTCTTTGTTCCTTGCTTGAGGAGTTGTAGCTTCTTGAAGAGATCACGGTTGTAGTAGGTTGGTACAAAGCGTGCCCGCATGACATCCTTCATTTGAGCCCACGTGGTGATTGGTGGTTCACCACTTGCTTGACGTCGTTCAAGTACTTGTTCCCACCATATGAGCACATAATCTTGGAACTCAAGTGATGCCATAGCAATCTTCTTCTCTTCCTCATAGTTGTGCAAGCATAAAATTTTGTCGACCTTCAATGCGCATGAGAGGTACTCTTCCGGATCATTGCTTACATTGAACTTGGGCATTGTGAACTTGAGCTTGCCATAGCATTGCTCTTCATTGTGTTGTTGGCGATGGTGATGATGACGTCCTTGACGTGGAGGATAGTCATCCTCATGTTGCTCTTGGCGCGGATGAAGTCCATGATCAACTTGCTCTTGTTGAACTTGAGGTTGAAGTGGAGCTTGATGAGCTTGTTGAGGACCTTGTGGAGCTTGACGTTGCACACGCGGTTGGTAGTTCCTCTCTTGGATTTCTTCTCAAAGATCTTCCTCTTGATTGCGCCGCTCTCGATTGCGGTTGGCAATGGCTCGGCTCGAATCTTGAAGGGCACGTTGCGCCTCAAGAGCTTGCGCTTCACGTTGTTGTTGTTGAAGACGTTGAGCCTTAGTTTCTTGTTCATCTTGGTGTAGACGTGCTCGTTCTTCTTCTTGGCGCCTTAGTCGTTGCCTTTCTTGAGCTTGAGCAAAAACGACTTGGTTTGATTGAGGATGAGGGATTTGTTCGTCGACTTGTTCTTGTGAATGCTTGTCATGTAGCGGGTTCCGAGATGCATGCCGGTCTTGACACGCAGCTCGACGAAGAGTGTTCGATGATGGTGTACTTGTGTCGGATAAGGTGTCGTCGGAGTGTCGACTTGAGCGGCTCCGTCTTGAGAATGAAGAAGTGGAAGGATGTCGGTTCCTCATCAAGGAGCGGATCTCATCCATTCTTGCATCATTCTCTTGCTTTTGAGCGTCGAATTTGTTGTCGAAGTAGTCCCTCATTGCTTGTTGCTCTTGGTGCAATGCCTTTTGAGCTCCAAATAGGTGGTTCTTGGTGATGAATGATGACATGTCATCGTCGTTCTCGATGAGAGGTGGAGTGGTAGAAGAACTTGGCCTATCCATCATTTCAATAAAATGTAAGTGGTAGAAGGAAAAGAACATGTACCAAATGTACCTTGACCAAAGTTGAAGGTGAATCAAGTTCACTCAAATGCGGACAATGAAATAGCACTGTTGGTACCAATTCTTGTCGGTTCTCACACCTACACACGTAAAAGCTTATGGTGGAGCTTGGTTAGGATGGTGGCACAAAATTTGATGCAATAGTAAGTGAGCTTCAATAATGTTGGAAAAGATTCACAAATTTGCAAATGCAACAAGTAGACCAAGCAAGTATGGGTACACGGAAACACACACGCAAATAGATAAGTGGGATTGTGCAATCCAAAATTGAGCCAAAATGTGGAGACCATGAAATGCTCTTGTTACAAAATACTAGAGAGACGCTAGCACGATTGCAAAATAGGCGGATACACAAACTTGTGCACAACCTACTAGGCAAAAATGCAACTATCTCTATCCCAAATATGCTATATGTATGGTATTTCGGTGCAATGATCCAAGATGATCCAATATGACAATCTTAATGTATTATGATGCTATGGTTCTTGTTCATAAGCTCTTTGCTTATCTTTCCTCTTTGCTTAAAAGCTTGTGCGACTCTTTCACTTTTGAGCTCTTTTCTCATACAAAACTTCACGAACCAAGATAGCAATTGTGTATGCGATGACAACTTTGTGACACACAAGTTGATCTCAAGATATGCACCACTATTGTATGGTATGTATGCTATGGAGTATGATCACTAATGTGCACAAGTCACGTTGCCTGCAATACTCGACGGCTAGTCTTGATGGGTAAGCTACGCAAAATGAGGCAATGTGGGTTATCAATGCAATTGCAAGTTATGACAAAGATGTCGTCAAAGTTACCGTCCTTGGCGATGATGAGACCCTTGCGAAGTTGAGCCGTGGTGGTGATGACATCAACCGTACCTAGATAGCCGAAACACAAAAGGATACGGGATCCACAACTCAAAATGTCAAAGACCAAATTGTGTCAAAATCATCATAGGAGGTATCGGGAAGATGGTGGTGTATGTGGGTTTGGAAAATGTGGTGGAATGTAGGGGTTATGGTGGTGGCCTCACTGACAAACTTCAGTTTCGTCAGGGTTTCCCGGACGTACGGGCTTTTACGGTCGTCCGGACTTTGTCGGACGTTCGACCTTTTCCGGTCGTCCGGAGCCTGGGCGAAAATCGGGCTCGGGAAGAAGAACTGCGAGATTTCCAGGGAAGAAGAAGATGGTGAGGTCGAAATCGAGTGATATGGTGGATGGAAAAAGGTGGGGAGGGTGGGGAAAGCTAGATCCACACGCAGCAACACAAATCCATGGACCAAATCCAACAAAATCTGAACTCAAAAACAAATCAGACAAAAAAAATTGGGGCTATTTTTGGTGGGGAATTTTTGAAATTAGGACGAAAACAACAAAATCAAGCTAGAAAACACGAGGTAGGGGCTCCAAAAACGTGATCAATGTGGCTCATGATACCAAGATGATGTAGGGTGGGACCCTATGTGGATGATCTTTCACGTTTGGAGGGATCTTACGGGGAAATCACGAAGAACACACGGAAGCACAAAGGGGAAACACGGGGAAAACGAGAGGAAGAATCACTAAACCGACATAGAATCAATCACATGAGTGCTAGATCACCGACAACATAGAGTAACATAAGATCCATGATCAACTAAGGTAAGGATACATAGGAACAGTTCTTCTCTGTACGGAGGTCTTGATGGTCTTCCCTAGAAAGGAGTCTTGAATCCGCTTGGGGGATCTTCTCCGAAGAGGTCCTGAGCTCCGAGGAGAAGTAGCCAAGTGGATGAGCAAGGCTCTCACACAAAATATGAGCTAAACCTATGCTGCCTGTACCAGGAGGTGGGGGCGTCCTATTTATAGTCTTAGTGCAAATGGAAGTCAAAACGAAGGGTACAAGGGCTCCAGCCCGCAGGTTCGGTCACTCAGGAGTCGGACGTCCGGAAGGCGTCGGACGTCCGGAGGCTCGGGACGGTCCGGTCGTCCGGGCGCGCTTGGACGTTCGTTGTTTCAGCTCTGGTGTAGGCGCGTCGGTCGTCCGTAGATGGTCGGGCGTCCGGAGCTTCTGGAGGGGCCGGACGTCCGGAGGCTGTCGGTCATCCGTAGATTTGGCTCGGGTGTTGGTTGTCCGGTCGTCCGGAGCGTCTCGGACATCCGTAGATTCGGTTCGGGTGGCCTGGTACCGAACGTCCGGAGGGTCCGGACGTCCGTGTCCTGGGACTCGTCGGACGTCTGGACAGGGTCGGACGTCCGATGCCTGTAGCTTCTGCTGCAGCTCTTCTTCTTGTCCGTCATGCTTGGGGTCCTCGCCGTCTTACCTCTTGTATGCAGTTGTTCCGTGGCTCTCTTCCAGGCACCTGATAACACACAGAGTTTCCGAATGAGGTAGTAGCCATGTCTCGCGAGTAGGGATAGGAAGTTCGGAGAGGAGCGAGTTCACCTTATCTTCAATAGCCTTAGCTCGGGCTCGTGTCATGGGTCCAAGAGGTGTTGAGGGAGATGTAGGCATGTCCATGGAGATGAGCGAGGGATGCTCCGCATCAACGAAAAAGGGGATGAACGGGAACATGACTTGATCCATGTTAATACTGGAGTTAAACGGTTGACATAAGTCTGACATGCTTCAACAATACCAGCTTGCAACCTATCATGCCACCACATCATCAGGTTATATCTCCATCATCTAAACTCATCGAATTTCGAAGCTCACTTGTAGCTTGCTTTGCATGCAATATAACATTCGCTAATGCTTATATGAACATGCCATGAGAAACTACTCAAGTAAACATGCAAGCCACTCATCATATCAAAGGTTCAAACATGCTTGCCTGGTTCGGAGTAGTCGGAATCTAGCTCGGCGAAGTTTGCGGTCCCGTCACCTCCTCCAGTATCTACGATATAAAGAAATCGCATACTAACGTAAATACCGTGTGTGCATAAAACTTGTTCCAAATATTTTTCAAATAAATATGATAAAAAACTAGACAGAAAAATAAAGATGGCAGAAAAAGAATCAATTCCAAATCATCTTTTGTTTAAAAGTTATTAAGGTTTTAGTCCAGGGACTCATCTATAATGAAACAGAAAGTTTCCAGGGGGTAGTTTATAAAAAGACAGAAAACGTTTCAGTTACAAAACGTATTTTGCCCGAAGGCGTTTTCAGAAAACATTTCGAAAAGAAGAAAAAGCTGACGAGGGGGTCCCACCCGTCAGGTTTGAATTTCAAAACAGAGTGCACCGGCGCTCGAGGACCGCGGTGGTCGCCGGCGTCGATCCACGGCGAGGTAGGGGGAGTGGATGGTACCTATGGACTCACGATGCTCTCCCGCGTCTGTAGGTGGTGGAGTTGGTCGTCGGCGAGCACCACGTCGACGGCGGCCTTCACTCCGGCGGACGGTGGTTCGGGTGGTGGTGGATCTCGTCGAGGAGAGCTGCAGGCGCCAAATTGGGGCTAGGGTCAGAAGAGTGGGTGCACTAGGAGGTTGCTGACGCGGTTTGGGAGGCGGAGGTGCCCTCACCGGAGAGAATCGTGCCGGAGCCCGAAGCGGATCGGGGCGGCCGAAGTCGGGGAAGAAGACCTCCTCGAGGCCCTCCTAGTGGCTGGGCGTGGTTCTGGTGAGGTGGAGGGGTGATGCCTCGTCGAAGGCGAGCTCGGGGTCGCTATTTATAGCCGGCCCGAGGCGGTTGCCGAGAACGGGATAACACCGACGAGCGATTACGGCGAGGCAGTGGTCGGGCAGGTGGTTTAGGTGTCGGGGCAGCTGCGGATTGGATCACTGGCTTCATCCCATAGCTAAACTTGGCCAGACTTGGGCGACACTCCAAGTTCTCCACGGAACGGCCTCGCGGGCACGTCGGCACCAGGGAGCGCGCCCTGTGCTTCTCAGGCTACGGCGACGGTGCTGCAGCGTGCACAGGGGAGGGGATGGCCATGCGGAGGCTTCTGGTCGCTTGGGCGGTGCTGGACGGCGCCGAAAGGCAGGGCTGGCCCCTGCTGGCCGCCACGGGTGGTTCTGCCACCGCAGAAGACGCCGGCGTTGGCGAGACACGTCGCCACCGACGCTTGCGCCCGTCCAAACGATCGTGCGGCGCACTTGATAAGGAGAAGGAGCAGGGAGCAAGGCACCAACGTGCACACTGGTGAGATTGACGCCGTGGTTCTGAAGACACGACACTGACGACATAACTGCATCACTGAATCTCTGAACTTTCTGAATTTTGATAGAAACAGTGCACGCCAGGTGTTCGATGAAATGTTTTTGGCATGTGGAAAAATTTTCTGGAGTTGATCCTTGGTTAGGTGACCTCTCAATGCATCTAGGGGCTGCCTGATTTATCTCAGATTTTTAGGAGAAGAAAAACTATGGATTTCACCAAAAATGGCAAATCTGGTCCAAACTTGCAGCAAGCAAGTTTTAAAAATTTTGAATTGTGGACCAGTGGATCTTGATGGATCTAGGTTGAGGGTACTAAGGACTAGCCATAGGAGTTTATTTGGGACCAAAACTCAAAAGGAATCTTGTAGTTCCTTTGTAAGTCACCTAGGTCCAAAATAAAAGACAGAAATTGTTTTGAGGATAAAATAAATAGAATAAAAATCAATAATGGGTTGAAACTTGCTGGAGTTGGATATTTGACTTGGCCCAACGTAGGGAGTGGATTTTGGGAGAAAATTTTCAACCTAGGTCAAGGCGAGAGAAAAAATTTGAATGAAGAAGAATCAATCCACAAGTCATAGGGATATTTTATTTTTTTTAATAAAAGAAATATTAAGAAAACCCAAGATTCTCTGTGTTGACTCAACACATGTTGAAAAACCCTCAAGACCAACACCAATATTGAGGACTCATAAAAAAATATTTGTCATAAAAAGATTTGAGAAGAGTCCTTCTTAAAAAAAATCAATAACCTCCTTTAAATCAAATAAAGATTTTTAAAAACCAAATCAAATTTTTTTGGAGTGTTACAGGATCACATCAGGATAGGAGTGGAGTTCTTATGCGACACATGCAAGAAAGAAGCGACGCTCGCAAAGGGCATCGTCGTTGGCCTGCGACCAAATCGACCGCACCATCGAGATGCAGAGCGGAGCCACGGAGGACACTTGTTGATCCGTTTGTGAGTTTTGTTTGAAATTACAAACGAATATGTACTATATTTGTACGAGCTTCTAAACAGTATGGGCGTAACTTTTTGCCGTCCGTTCATAGTTGTACGCCACGCTTTGCGTTAATAAAAAATACAGGGCCCATGCAGGGTACTGCAGTACTGGCAGTACATCTTTGTTCCACGTATGTACCGTGTCCTACGTGTCCGGCCGGAAGACACGCTTTCACTTTTCACCCGGACGCTGTACAGTCCTACAGCACGCCTTTAAAGTTGACCGTCCTCTTTCTGAGTTTTGAATTATCAACACGGTACGAGGAAATGAGGTTTTGCCCAAAGAAAGAACACCAAGTGAGGACCGGTGAAACCGTCTCGCTGCCGTTGAAAGCTCGCCGATAGCGCAGTGCTCAACTCTGTGGCCACCTCACTGCTGAACATGGGTAGAGATGCCGTGTTGATTTGTACTGCAACTCACTCTCTGCATTTTCAAATCGAACCGAAAAACCATACCGAACCAAACCAATTTTACGGTTTTTATGGTTCATGGTTTTGATATGGTATGAACTTTTCATGCTGTTTTAACTTTTGTTTTTATGGTATATACCAAAAAATCGAACGGTTAACCAGATAAACCGAAGTAAACATAAATTTATATTTCTTGAGGCAAACAACCATACAAGTTATCATTTTGCTTATACATTAGTCAAATTCATTACCAAGCACGTACTTTTTTCTCGTAACATAGTTATTCTTCTCTTTAAAAATGCTAAGCACGTCCATAACAATCAAGGGATGAATCTATTCATGCATATATACTTATATATATATAGTTATATACTACTCCCTCCGTTCCATAATGTGAGACGTTTTTTGACACTACATTATGGAACGGAGGGAATATTTGTGTAAAATACTATGTGTTCTGAGTCATAAAATTGTAAATTGTTATTACGTCATTTTTAAATTCGCGTCAACTTTGGTTATTATGGTATATACCGAAACCATACCGAAATAATTTGATATACAGTCTCAGTCGATACTATATCCGTGAGATCTTATATTGAGATCCATGCAAAACTTTCTTTTTAGTTTTTATTTTTTTTCTCTAGCATGTTATATCACTTGACTTAGACTTGGTTAAATCTCAGTCGACTGATACCTAGCCACACCCTTTGATATAAACCGAACCTGAATAGTATTTTAATTCCATATTGTATTTATCGAAGTATTAATATTATATAAACCAAAAAACAGTATAAACCAAACTATGTAAATCGAATAAACCGAATGCACGGAGTGAACTACAAACGTCGTTGCATTTGCATTTTGCATCGTAAGAAAAGCACTGTTTACTAGCAGTGGCACAGAAGCACTCCACTAGTAGTAATCTATGTCCCGTGTTGGTCCGTACCGATAGAGAACTGCTATACAGACGACATTCACAGACGATTTCAGCACGACACTCCATCTCACACCATTCATTCAAGACACCAATGTACAGAAAGTTGTTGGATTTGAAATCGGCTCAGGATCGTGCAAGCAAATATCGTCTGTGAAGTAGTTTCGGTACCGATATTCCTCTTGGGCGCCGGTAACTGGAAACGGAATCCCATCTGAAAAGCCGTCGTTTTTTTAACTTCACGGGTTAGTCCAGGCACCAGCAGCCAGCGGCCAGCAGCAGAGGCGCGTGCTCCGGCTGTCTGGCACGCCCGGCCGACCGCGGTCACAGAGTCAGACCGCGCCGCGTCCTCCGCCTCCGGTCCAAAAACACGTGTACGCCGGGCCACCAGGAAGCCGCCGCCGCCGCGAGCCACCATCGCATCGCAGCAGTGGAAACGCGAGGAGAAAGAAAGATGATAGACATCCAGACGCAGCGGAAACCCCGACGCGGTCGCGCCCCCGCCCCGTCCATTCGTCCCGCCCGCCCTTTTACCTTTTCCACGCACGCTAATTTAATCCGTCCGTCCGCGCCCCCCTCGCCCTCTGCTCCTCTGCTCCCGCTCCCCGCCACCGTCACCTCCTCCGCCGCACCCTCGTGCGCGCCGCCCAGCGCCTCGCAGATGACGGCCGCCGCCGTCACGCTCTCTCTCCAATGACCTCCTCCGCGCCCGTCACAACTCCCCCGCTCGCGGCGCTCCTCCTCCTCCTCCCGCTGCTGCTCGCGCCCGCGGCCGTCACAGCCTCCACGCTCGCCGTCGCGGGGGGCTCCGCCGTCTGCGGCGTCGCCGCCGACAACGGCACCGTCTACTGCGTCGCGGCCACAGCCGGCTCCTCGGCCTACAACTCCTCTGCCTCGCCCGTCGCGCCGTACCTCGTCTTCTCGCAGGTCTCGGGCGGCGCGGGGTTCCTCTGCGGCGTCGGCGCGGTAGCAGGCGGCGGCGTCGCACCGCGGGCGCTCTTCTGCTGGCCGCCCGCCGCGCCGGGGCAGCTCAGGCGGGTATACAGGGGCCCGGCACCGCTCCAGGACCTCGCCGTCGGGGCCGACCACGTCGCCGCGTACGACGGGCAGGCGCGCGGGATCCGATGGTGGAGGCGGGAGTCCGGGCAGTTCCCGGAGCTGTTCCTCGGCAAGTTCAGGTCCCTCGTCTCCGGCGACGGCTTCACCTGCGCGCTCCAGACTGGCACCTCCTCCTCCGCGGTCCGCTGCTGGGGCCTGCGGAGTAGCGCCGTGCAGTTGGCCTTCGCCAACGCCTCCGTCTCGTCCCTCGCCGCGGGGGGCTCCCGCGCGTGCGGCGTGGTGTCGACCACCGGCGCGGTGCTCTGCTCTGGCTTTGTGGACAAGCTCTCGCAGAACGACATCTACCCGCACGGGCTCGCCGTCGGCGACTCCCACGCGTGCGGGCTCCGGCGGCCTAACCGCACTGCCGTGTGCTGGAACCTCGCGGGACCGACCCCCACCGTGTACTACCCGGCCTTCGGGACGGCGTTCGAGTTCCTCGTCGCCGGCGGCAACCTGACGTGCGGCCTCGTCACCGCCAACTTCACCGTGCAGTGCTGGTCGTCGACCTCGTCGGCGGCGGACAACGCGGCGGTGATGGTGCCGTTGCCCGCGATTCTCCCCGGCTCCTGCGTCCTCGACGAGTCCTCGTGCGAATGCGGCGTTTACCCTCGGTCCGGGGAGCTCTGCGCGAGCGCGCGCGCGGGCGGCGGCGTTATCTGCAATAGGCTGTGCGACAACTCGACGCCGCCGCCGGCACCGGTGTCGCCTCCTCAGTCACCAACAACGGCTGCGAAGCGAGTGTCCAAAGGCTGGATCGCCTTCGCCGTCGTCGGCGCGGTCGGTGTCTTCGCTGGCATCTGCTCCATCATCTACTGCTTCGTTTTCGGCTTCTGCAGCCACAAGAGGATCCACAACTCCGTCCAGCCCAACATCGCCAGCAACGCGCCCGCTGCGGCGGCGGATAACGTCGGTGGCGTCGGCGCTGGAGTCGGCGCCGTGGCCGTGGCGAGCCCCTACGGCTCGCCGAACGGGTCACGGGCGCGTGGCCTCTTCCGGCGGCAGCTCTCCCGCGCCATGACGCGGCAGCGCAGCGGGCCGTCGTCCTTCAACTTCAAGGAGCACACCGAGGAGTACACCTTCGCGCAGCTGGCGACGGCGACGAACGGCTTCGCGCCGGAGGCCAAGATCGGCGCGGGAAGCTTCGGCACGGTGTACCGCGGCAAGCTCCCCGACGGGCGCGAGGTTGCCATCAAGCGCGGCGAGGCGTCGGGGCCAATGGCGCGCAAGTTCCAGGAGAAGGAGAGCGCGTTCCGGTCGGAGCTGGCCTTCCTCTCCCGCCTCCACCACAAGCACCTGGTCGGCCTGGTGGGCTACTGCGAGGAGAACGACGAGCGGCTGCTGGTGTACGAGTACATGAAGAACGGCGCGCTCTACGACCACCTCCACCCCAAGGGCGGCGGCGCCGACGCGGACGCGGCGTCGCCGGTGGTGTCGTCGTGGAAGCTGCGCATCAAGATCCTGCTGGACGCGTCGCGGGGCATCGAGTACCTGCACTCGTACGCCGTGCCGCCCATCATCCACCGCGACATCAAGTCGTCCAACATCCTGCTGGACGGCGGGTGGGTGGCGCGCGTGTCGGACTTCGGGCTGTCGCTGATGGGGCCGCCGGAGACGGAGGAGGCCGGCGGCGCGCAGCAGCAGCACCTGTCCATGAAGGCCGCCGGCACGGCGGGGTACATGGACCCGGAGTACTACGGCCTGCACCACCTCACCGTGAAGAGCGACGTGTACGGCTTCGGCGTGGTGATGCTGGAGACGCTGACGGGGAAGCACGCCATATTCAAGGAGGCCGAGGGCGGGAGCCCCGTGAGCGTGGTGGACTACGCGCAGCCGAGCATCGTGGCCGGGGAGCTCGGCAAGGTGCTGGACGGGCGCGCGCCGGAGCCGTCGCCGCACGAGGCCGAGGCCGTCGAGCTGGTGGCGTACACGGCCGTGCACTGCGTGCGGCTCGAGGGGAAGGACCGCCCGGCGATGGCCGACATCGTGGCCAACCTGGAGACGGCATTCGCGCTGTGCGAGGGCAGCGCGGGCGGCAGCCGCGGCGCCGGCGGCACCACCACGGGCGGCCGCTTCGGCAACAGCTCGTCCAGCGCCAGCCTCTCCATGACGTCCATGGAGCTGTCGGGAAGGCTCGCGGAGTAGCTAAATCCGTTCGTGAAAATTCGAATCCAGGAGTTTCAAATTGTGATTAGCCCGGGAAGGAAGCAGGCAAGGTCCTTGGATCGCAATCCGTTTGTTAGTTCATTGATTTTTGATTAGAGGCTAGATTTTGGAATCGGAGAGGTATGTGTGTGTGATGTGATCATCTCATCTTCACACATTTTGTTCTTGGTGGATGTACATGATCGTATTGAACTGATCTCTTCTTTCTCAACAATCCTCTGTGCGTTTGAGCCTTCGAGGCATCATTCCCAACGAATCATTGCGTTCCAAACCACTCTGGTGGGATTCCGGCAGAATCATTGCGTCCCAAGCAGCTTTCGGGCATTCAGGAAGGAAGAACCAATCTCGATCATCATCGTCGAGCATCTTTGGAGTTTGGACAGATCAAAGCGCCGTCTCCCGCCCCGTTTTCTCTTCTTCGCTTTTGGTCTCCGGTCTACTACAAGAGTGTGGAGCGGTCAAATTTCTTTATTCCAACCCATACGCACACGCAGACGCATCGCTCGGCGGTCAATCGGGGGCTCGCTCGCCCGGAAGTGGTTCCGGGCTGCTTCCTCCCGGCGAGCAAGGTTGGTGCGATTTTCGGTCTACCGTGACGAGCGCGTACGGCACGGTCGTTTTCTCCGGGTGCTTCGCGTCATTTTTGGCCGCCGGTAAACTCGTGGTGTACAGTTTCGGCAAATGAAAATGAAAATTGGATTTTATTGGAAAATGAAAATGAATTTTTGAAATGTTATTCAACAATTTTAGTTATTATTAGGAATTCTACACTTTTTGTCAAAACTTTAGAGCATCTCCAGCCGCGCCCCCAATAGGCCCTCCCCAGGCATTTTTGCCGCACCGGCGCCGAAAAAACGGCCCAGTCCCCCCCCCCCCCCCCCCCGAAGCCCGTTTTTCGCCGGCTCGGGCCGAAACTGGTGCCGGCGGACCCAGGCAAGCGAAAAGGGCGTGTGGGTCCGCCCTGTCGGCGAGTTGAGCGCCTCTTCCCGCCGTTTCTTCCCGCTTTTTCCCACTTCCCTCCCATTTTCTCCTTTCCTCCCGTCAATCTCCCTCCCGCTCGCCTCCCAGCCGGCCGCCATGCCACCGAAGAAGTACGTCGTCTCCCGTGCCGCGTCAACCGCGACCGCCTACGTCGCCCAGCCGAAGCAGAGGAAGCCGACGCCGCCGCCGTCCAAGCCGTCGGGCATGACAAACGCCGATTGGAGGGTAAAAGTGCAGCGACGGGAGACCGTCACCGCCGACTGGCGGAACAGGGCCCTCGCCAAAAAGGCCCGTGACAACGCGGCACGCGCGGTTGCCGCTGCCGCTTCGGCGGACCAGGCCGATGCCGAGGCGACTCGCGCGGGGATGATGAATCCCCCCGGCAACCACGCGCAGTACGCGCCCTGGGGCCAGCAAGGTGTCGGGTCTCCGTCGCCGGAGCCATGGGGATCGCCTTCGTCGGGCTACGCCGACGGGGATGCGCACGGTGGGTTCAACCCAAACGTCACTTTCCCTCATGGACACCCGGCCCAGCACACGCCCTCGCCCACCTTCACCAGCGTGCAGTACCCTCCATACAACTACTTGCCGCCTGCGTACGCGTCCTCCCAGACGCCCCCTCTCCGCCGTTGCGCACTGCCCTTCTCGCACCTTGGCGACGCCGACGAGACCGAGGCCGACATGGACGACATCATCATGGAAGGTTCGATCGCGGCCGCCGCGTCTCCCGGGTTCACCGCGGATGAGACGGTGGATCTCAGCGGCGGCATGGACGACGAGCTCGGCTACGTCTACGGCGACGAGGAGCAGGAGGAGCAGGACGAGGAGGACGAGGAGGAGGAGGAGGAGGAGGAGCCAGCGATTGTTCCGGCGAGGAGGCGCAAGAAGAAGAAGCGTACGACCAGGTCAGGCGAGCCGCGCATCAAGTGGGCATCCAAGGAGGAGGAATGCCCCTACTTCAAAGGCGTCTACATGCAGCGCGGATCGAAGGCGATGGCGAACCATTGGGGGCGTATCAGGGGGCGTGCAACAAATGACATAGGGTCGTCGAGGAGGTCGCCGCTCGCCCGGAGAGCGACGCCAGCATTGAGGATCAGGTATGCCACGCCGATCTCTCGCCTCTCTTCGCCGTGTGCGCCCGCCAACTGTTTGTTCGTCCCCGCGCAGTTGCTGCGCATGTTCGGCCTGTATCGGCAGAGCAACAATGACGCCGAGTTCAAGTACCTCCACGTTTACAAGCGCATTGACAAGTGCGAGAAGTGGGCACAAGTCCGACCAATGATGCCACCGAGACTGCCCGCAGCACAGAAGCCACGCCGCCAAGCACAGAGACCCCGTCAAGCCCGCGCACGCCGACGCCGGAGGCCGACCTCGCCGCCTGATGCGCGCTTTCGTCCTTTCTGCTTTTTGTACGCCGAACTTTTCATCCGATCGCCGATCTACTGGCCGCTTGATCGCCGGATTGTGGCGTCTATTTTGGGCGCGGGAATGACTATGTTTGAATTTGCCGTGGCTGGGGACGGCGCCTGGGGGCGTGGCTGGGAGCTAGGCCGCCCCCAGGGACCGAACGAGCGCCGGCTCGCCCCCAGGCCGCAGTTTTTTGGCGCCCTGGGGGGCCGAACGGCTGGAGATGCTCTTATGTTCTCTTTTTTCATTTTATGAAGTAAAGAATTTTATTTATTATTGTATATGCATTATAACTTTTAGGTTCTTCAAAATCATTTTATTCCTGCATTTTCATCTTTTGATGATTTGGTTGTTCTTTTTGTCATGATTGGGTTGCCATACCTTCAAAACCACCACCACATCATCAGCCAAAATGTTGAGTGGTGTGAGGGACCAAGTCCACTTGCTATTTAAAGTTAGTGGTAAACATTAAAATTGGCAATTACTTGAGAGACCAAATAAAAGTATGATACAAGAAATAAAATTGGTAAATTGTACACATACCAAAAAAAAAACTGATCACACATATGACTTTTTTCTTCTATTGACGACACACACGATATTTCCCTACCAAAGAAACCATCACACATATATCATTTCTGTGAGACAACCTATCTCTCACCGGCCTAAAGAATCCATGTCTTGTCTATGGCGACAAATGTGGTAAGGATTTTGGATAGATGTGGAAGGCCATATGAGGTCTCAGATATGGCTCCGATTTTAATGGCAGTCCAGCGAACTGAAAAATGGAATTGCATAAAATATTCAAAATGAAGTAGCAAAAAACTCAATAAAAAACTGAAATGTTATTTGAAAATCAGGGACTTTTGAAAAGAAATAACATGAAGGTGCATCAATGAAAAATGCTACAATTGGTTGAAATTGAAGAACTTAGGAAAATGGGAAATAAAAGTTTGAAATGCCTTTGAACAAAATTAATTACTTTCATAATTCTCCTTTTGGTCAGAGTACTTTTTTAACCTTCTATTTTTTTCATGTCATAAAGTAAACAACTATATTTAATACCATATTATACTTTTTAGCCATCTAGGTTCTTCAAAACTGCTTTTATTCCTCCATTTTCTTACTTTGATGATTCGATTGTTCTTTTTGTCTTGACTGGGTTGCCATATCCTCAAAACCGCCACCACATCATCAGGCAAAATATTTTTAGTAGTATGGGGACCAAATCCATCTGCTATTAAAAGTCAATGGTAAAAATTAAAATTGGCATATGAAAACAATTTAGAGACCAAAATAAACTTTATCACACATGTACCTTTTTCTTCTATTGACAACACACACTTTTCTCCTTGCCAACAAAACCATTGCAAATATATCATTTTATTCCTTTTTTGAATAGCCCATCTCTCACCGGCTTAAAAAAAAACTCATGTCTTGTCTATGTCGACAAATGCAGTATGGGTTTGGGATAGATGTGGATGGGCAGATGAGGTATTGGACATGGCTACCATTTTTATGCAGTCCAGCAAACCAAAAAATGAAATTTTATAAGATGTTCAAAATAAAATAACGAAACATTATTTGAAAGTCAGGGACTTCTGGAAGAAAATAACATGAAGGTGCATTAATGGAAAATCTTATAATTATTTGAAAATGAAGAATTTAGGAAAACAGAAAATAAGCTTTTGATGGCTAGAATAATCTTCTTTTTATGTTATATTTTTCCATTTTATAATTTAAAATTTCTATTTAATACCGTATTATACTTTTGAGCCTTCCAGGTTCTTCAAAATTAGTTTATTCATGCATTTCTTCTATTGATGATTTGGTTGTTCTTTTTTGCCTTGACTGGGTTGCCATACCTGCAGAACCACCACCATCAGGCAAAATGTTTTGAGTGTGCGAGGGACCAAATCAACATGCTATTGAAAGTTGATGGTCAAAATTAAAATTGGTACATAGTTAAGAGACCAAGATAAACTTATGACACACATGACTTCTTTCTTGTATTGATAACACACGCGATTTTTTCCTACCAACGAAACCATTGCACATATATCATTTTATTTATTTTTAAAACAACCTATCTCTCACCGGTCAAAACTCAGGTCTTGTTTACGGCGACAAAAAATGTGATACGGGTTCTGGATAGACGCGGAAGGCCAGATGAGGATTTGCAGCTTAGGAATAATATGATCCCCTTTTCTAGCAAATTCATATTTTGAGTTTAAAATGTCGAGGACATCCAGAAGGATGAAAAAACAACTGGAGTATAGAAATTAGAGTGAGTCTTGTATCATCATGTTTTTGTGAACTTTTTTGTTGTTTTGTATTTCACGACATTTTTTTGGAAGCCATAATAACATATAATAAAGGAAATATGTATTCTTAGTCCGTCATGCTATTTTATAGAAAACCCCCTGATGTTTATGACATTAAACCCGCAGTATATCTCAAATGTTTTTAAAAATACTCATATCTTCTAAACTGTAACTTCAAATTTGACATGTTATATATGGAATTTGATTAGAAAAATATATAGAGTCTGAATATGATGTTATTTTACCTGTTAACCATTTAAAAATATATTATCTAAGGTGCAATCTTAATCAATAGTGTATTATCTGTCTTTCTTTCATATCAATACTGATCCAGATTGTAGACGAACATCTCAGCAAAATCGGAATTGGAGATGAAATTGAACATCACTTGCTCGTTTCTTTGTACGTATTAAATCTACATGCAAGCCGTGTTTAAATAGAAGACACGTGGAATCTTGAATTTGTGCTTTTGTATACAAAGACCATCTTTGTTTGGGCCGTAGCTACAAATACTCAGATTATAGACCACCTTTTGCAAATTAAGAGCGTGTGGTATTTTTTTTCTCCCGGTGCAAAGCACGGGCCATTTTGCTACTAATAGCATATTTGGGTTGTGGAAAATGTCTCTGTTTTGTTACACCACAAATCAGATGAAACTTTGACGAAGCTTGAAATCCGAAAAACAATATTGTGTTATTTACATGCGAGAATGTTTTAAAATATTTTTAGGTAAGTACTCCCTCCATTTACAAATATAAGATGTTCTAACTTTTTTTGAATATGATGTATATAGACAGGACTTAGTGTGTGTTTACTCATTTCAGTCTGTATATAGTCCATATTAAAATATCTAAATCACCTTATATTTGTGAATGGAGGAAGTACTAATTATTTTTCTCGGAAAGAGATGTGAGCCCGAGGCTCATTATTTGTTTTCGGTGGGGTACCCCCAACTCCAGCTGATGATAGAACAGGTGCATGGTAGGCCTTTTCACGACACACGGCCTCAGTCACGAGAGCCTACGCACTGATAGATCGAATTCCCTTGCATTATTGTGCCCTCTCGAAGTGGCCTATCGAACAGTGTCACACATGTTGATTGACCTACCAATCTACCATAGAAAAGAAAAGGAAAACGATTGGTTTGAGGATTTTTTGTCCAAAAGGACCCCCTGGCCAACAGAATTGCCAAAAAAGACCACATGTCAAAAATATTGTCAAAAAGGACCCCCTCGCTAGTGGCGGCAGGCGCGGCAGGCGACACGTGGCGCCTGCCGCCGTGCCAGGAGGCGGCGGGCCCGGCCGCCACCGCAGGAGGCGGCCACCCCTTGCGAACGGATTATCGGCAGTGCTTCGCGCCGCGACGGAACGGGGCTGGCCAGGTGGGCCCGGCCGCCACCGGGTGAGGCAGCCTACCCTGGCGCGGTCGGTGCCTGGCCGACAGGCCCTGCTGAGAGCGGGCCCCGCCAGTGGGCCCCGCCGCCACTGGGTGAGGCGGCACCCCTGCCGACAAAAAAGAGTTGCTGCTGCACGCTGACTGCACGGAAGGCGAGGTGCACTGTTGCTGGCGGCATCTTTGCATGCGCGGGAAAACGACACTGATTCCGTGACTCACGGCGCTGATTCCGATACAAATTTCGCTCTTTCTGATGATTCGAAAATTGACGCTGATAGCCTGCTTTTGCTTTAGTCATGCGCGGCGACAGGTTCCCTGTTGCAGACTTAGCTAATTCCCTCACGCGTGCTGGCTATTGCTTGAGAGGACGCGACGGCACTGCAGAAATACACTCACTCGTTGCGGGAATCCGAGGTTCCCTGTTGTGCCGACACTACAGGGATCCTAAAATATCCCGCCTAATTTCCTCTGTTCTCGCTTATTTTCTCGCCATCATTAATCGTCTGAGCCTATAAAAGAAGACACCGAGGCTCTCGTCCAGCCATCCTAGAAATCGCCAGTGCGCAAAGTGTGTAACACATTTTTTCAGTCGATATGAGTTTGCCTTATTCAGATCAAAGCATTAGGCCGAGGAAAATGAAGAATGCAAGTTTGCCTCCTGGGGTGGCAGTCCTGCGGTGTTGGTGTGGCGATCTTTGCAAGGTGAAGGAGGTGACGGATTTTTCTGATTGGTTGGGCATGAAGTTTTTCATGTGCGCCAATTGTGAGGAAGATCCTGCCGTAGCTCTTTCAGAGTACGACAAGCCTCCGGTATGCTTTAACCATCACGAATAGATATTGTTGGTATTTTCATTGATTCTTTAGTAACATTCTTGTTTCTTGTTGTAGTCTCCTCCGCCTCTGTGCATGTACTATCGTTGGATTGACACGGAGAAGCCGGCTTGGGCAGTGACTGAGATTCGTGAAAGAAGTCGCCGTGCGTGGAATAGTTTATTTGCGGAAGAGCGACGCGAGAAGGCGGAAGCTGAGGAGAAAGCAGAGCAAGAGAGAGAGTTAAAAGAATACTATGCGGAGCAACACCGTTTTTTTCAGGAAATGGAAAAAAAACAGGGAAGAGGCTCGTCGCATGGAGGAGCAGGAACGACAGCGAAAGGAGGCTCGTGAGGCTGAGAGGCAGAGAAAGAAAGAAAGGGCTCGTGAGGCCAAGGCAGCAGAAGAAGCTGGCGATGGAAAAGGAAAATATCCACGCTGGACTCAGTAGATTCTTGTGGTAGTATTTTAAATTTCGCAATCATTTGTATCTTTATTTCTGCACTTTAATGTAGCTTTATTTCAGGAGTTAAATGTAGGTTTATTCCTACAATGTATCTTATTTTCAGTTGTGCCGTGTCGTAATGGAAAAAAATATAGTTTAAGAATAAAGTAGTGGCATTTTCTTTTCCTCCACTAATATCGAACATCGTGCAACAACTACAAAATAAAATTAAGATAGAACATAATGCCCTACAATAAGAGAGTACAAACTAATAATGCAAGTACATCCGAATTAAACGGTAGAACTGGAATAAAACTACATGAAGGCATCATCGTCATCCTCCATCGATGCAGAACTCTTGCCCTTCGAGGATGTAGAACTCTTACCCTTGGACGATGCAGAACTCTTGCTCTTCGAGGATGCAGTACTCTTGCCCTTAGACGATGCAGAACTCTTGCCCTTTGATGATGCAGCACCCGGAAGCGGCGGCATGAAGATATCATCTTCATCCTCGCTCTCCTCAGTCCATAAAAATGGATGATTTTCTGCAGTCCTTCTGAAAGTTTCACTCTTCGGCTCCACTACATTCTTCCACCTTGCACGCAACCTAAAAAGTTCTTTACGTACCTCCTCATAGGTCCTTTCAGGCCACCCAGACCTACATAGTTGGTGAGCCAACTCATTCATTATGGTGTCACTACCGGTGAGTTCGTCCCATGGAACTATCCTATTGTCCATCCTGAAATCGGTAGCTAGCCTCAGAAGAGTCCTGCTCATCCCAGGGTGAAAACTATGATCGAAAGGATAATGGGACATCTCGACTACACTACACTCGAATGCTTATCCACCTCCGTCTGAAGGGGGTTTTATAGGTAGAGAGGAGAAAATGGCGGGAAAGAACGAGTGCAGTGGAGCGGGATAGTATGGCGGGACATATAGGCGGGAAAAATTGTTCCTGACTGGTGCATTTTTATTTCAGCAAACATAGATGTTCAAATCGAAAAGTCTGATACACACATATATAGATACAATGGGTCGCGCACGTGCATAGATGAATCACCCTACTTTACGATGACCACCTGGCCTTTCCTTACGACCGGAAGGTCACAAGCGATTAGGTGGCCGGGTCACACGAAGACCGCGGCCGTACTCCAATTCGGCTTCATGTGTCTGCGAGTCCTGCGTAGGTGGTGGAGTCGCGAATCCTTGTTGCGAACCTGAAGCGTAATTGTAGGCGTATGGTTGTGACTCCGGGGGGATAAAAGATGGGCCAATAACATCCCCTCCGAAGAACTCTGTAACTAATGATGTAACCGTGTCGCCAAGATCATGTGATGCTCCCCGGAGGCCTGTGTTGACGCCATGATCATGTGATGCTCCCCGGAGGCCTGTGTTGACGCCGCATTGGGTGTTCTCATCGCCCCAATTAACATCAGGTGTGTCCTGCACATAGAAACATTTTAAACAAACTGTTAGAGGATAATATATGATATCATTGTAAATGCATTGAAATGTAAACATGACTACATGAGCATATCCCTCTCCTATACTGTCTGGCCATTGTACTTGGTGCTGGTTTAAATCTGGTACACGAGTCTCCTCGGGCATGGGGATCCCTCGCGTGGAGAGAAACGGCTGAGATCCCTCACCTTGGGTGTATGCATCATATCCTGTGTACGCATATGGGTTAGGGGAAAGAAACTGCTCGGGCATCGAATCCAAGCCCGTGCCATGGTCCTGAGATGTCTGCCCCTGACGAAGCTGCATCAAAGAAGAGCGATGCAGTGGTAGAGATGAGTCATGTCGTGGCAATGTCGTTCTAGTACTCGGACCCTCCCCCCATTGCTCATGGCTCGTACGCGCCTCGCTCGGTCTGGACGACGGTGCCGCACTCGGTCTGGCTGACCTCGCTACCGGCATGTATGCTCCAGTGGCAACGTCGTCGCCTCTACCGCATCTGAACTTCTTTGCCACGAATTGTTGCAAAAGTTTCTGGAATGTCTTGCGATATGGGCCCTGGGCCGGCATGCTATCCGTAGCCATCTACCCTACTTCGTTGACATTTTCAAGCTGAACAATATTTGAATGTTATTTAGTTCAAATGATTATGAAATGATGGACCTAAAAAAGTTACAAGTGATTACCAGGTGGTCACGATAGTAAGCTGCATGCAGCTCAACATGTCTCCGCGCCTGCTCCTCTTGTGTGAGATGTGTTGGTATAGTAGCTGGCTGACTGGCCAGGCTAGCACGTGTGTTCATGCAGTACCACTGCTTGTACGCTTGATCTGTACTTCCATCGTACGGCCTGCAAAATTAAATAATTACATAAACCGTTGTGATGAAAGCAAAGCATCTTCACGCATCGTATGATCATCGTAAAAAAATAATGTACATAAAATATACCTAAGTTGACACACTATATCTGCTAGCGCTTCATTTGTCCACTTGTGTACCCATTCACTGTTCTCTTCCCTCCAATCGTATAAACTCCAACCCCTGCCCATATTGGTTAGCCTGCAAATTATGTAACAAAGTGTGAGTTTAGTAAATTAAAAATGACACTAACTATTTAGGGATGTCACATCTTACTTATGTGTTTCCTCGTCGATACGTCTGGGAAAAGGTGGTGGAATTTCTTGATAGAGACCGAACTGTCTCATTACACGCTCTGGGTTGTAAGGTTCAACACACCACAGGAACAATAAGTTGCAGCGAGTCAGCCAGAATGCACTATCGGTCAACATGCCTGGTGTGAAGTGTCGAGCATCAAAGACCATTTTTAGCTGGTCCTGAGTCCACGGGTTCCATGTGACTTCTGCCTCATCAAGTATCTCAAACTGCTGGTGGTACATAGGGTAACAATTTTTCGCAATATCTGGAGACCAACGTTTCCGTGCCTTTGTCCACCTGGTGGCCATAGTTGCGCTAGCACCCTCGCCAAAGTCATATGGGTATATGGGTTGTACTATACGAGGTCGTCCTACAGGGAGGTATTCCCAGGACCACAACTGTAGAAACTCATAGGCGACACAAAGTAATGGAGCTTTTTGTGCGAAAGAGGTTTTTTGCGTGGCATCACACAAGCCTCTGTATGTATGAGATAGCATGGCAGAACCGAAGCTGTATTTTGGCTGCTCGGGTAAAGGTTCATCTACCATATTCTCTGCAATGTAGATGAGACCAGGGACAACAACGTCCCCATGTGAATTTGAAAATAGATTCCCGAGGAGCCACAACAAATATGCAAACAGATGTCTTTTTCTCGTCTCCTCATTGGCGAAGCTAGATAAATGAAGAAAGTTATCACGAAGCCAGACGAGTGGGATGCCCCGAGGGTTACCAGAACGTTGTGATTCTGGCATTTCCATCCCAAGACGGGCTGCTATATCTAATGCCCAAGATGGAGACACTCGTGGAGAGACTACCGGCTCACCTCTAATTGGTAGAGCAGTGATCATAGAAACATCTTTCAGTGTAGGTGCAAGCTCCCCAAAACGAAAGTGAAAGGTGTGGGTTTCAGGTCTCCACCGGTCAACGAGGGATGTCAAAAGGGATGGGTCCGAACGTACTTGGTCGTCGCATGATGTGAGCCTAGCAAAACCTTGTAGTCCATAAGCGTCAAGGTGAGCAAGGAAATGATTGTGTATTGGCCATGTTTTCTTTATGGTTCGAAGTCTGAAAGGCCGATAATCATGCTTAGTATTTGGTTTCAAAAATAGGTGGCAACGGTGCCCGGCGTCATGGGGCCCCTGCAAAAGCACTGGCACTTCACCCATAACCTGCACACAAACATACAAATATAAAGAGAATTACGAGGAAGACAGAAATACAAATGCAAATCAAAATTAACGTAAAAAATACAAAGAGATACGATTTACATTAATTATCTGAAGTTAACATCAGGAGTACAATAATACAAAGAGAATCAATTTAAATTCAATATAAGTACACATAACGAGTAGAAATATAAATAGACATGGCGAGTACATATATATCAACATCATGTGTTGTTGTTGGCTCGATACGGGCAGTCTTTGCGTAAATGTCCAGGACACCTGCAAACGCGGCATCGCCTTGGTTCTCCCATCTGGCTATGGTCCATGTCATTGCGATGACGCCTAGACTGACGTCGTCCCTTTGCGGTTCTCATCAAGTCGGTGTTTGGAACCCATTTCGGCCCATCTGGCCACAACATTTTGTAGTTTATATCAATGCCCCAAGCCCAGAACTCACCGTTCCAAGTGTTGTACAGATTGTACATGTTGAAGTACGGCGATATGTATGGCTCGACGCTGATTTTTTGAACAGCAGCCGCCCGGAGCACATGACTGCAAGGGTAGCCCTCAAGCTTGGGCTTGTTACAAGTGCACTCACAGGAGGTTGAGCCAAGGGTGACAGCTTGCTTTTTTGATCCTCTGTGGTGACCCTTAACGTACTTGGCTCGCACATTGACCTCCCACTTATTCCTAAGTGCGTCCATTTTCCTGCAGCCATGACTTTGGGACTTCTTTGCTTTCTCGTCCAAATGTCTTTGCATCTTCTCGGACCATGGCTTGTTCAATTCAACTTGTGCTTTGGCGACGGTGACCCTGTCTGCAAAGTATGACAGGGTCCGGTTCCAAGTTTCTTCAATTAGGGCTGTGATAGGCAGTGCTCGCACCCCTTTAAGAACACCATTGTACACCTCTGACATGTTGCTGGTCATTATTCCATACCGAGCCCCGGTGTCGTGAGCCTGCGCCCACTTCTCCAAATGAGGGCAATTCTCGGTGATCCACTGGCTCAAATTTATGGTCGTCCTACGACCCCTCCGGTCTTCTCTCTGCGGCAAGGCCGCGCGGTCGATCTCACCATTGATACCTGCCCATATCGCATTCATTTTGGCTGGAGTTTTTTGCATGCACATCCTCTTGAATAACTTGAACCAATCCTTGTTTTTGAATTTGGAGTAAAAGTTTGCTGCCAAATGCCTCATGCACCACCTTCCCTCTAGATCGGGCCAGCCCCACTCTTCTTCCGACGCCTTAATTATTTCAAGAGCGCTTAATAATCCAGTGTTGCGATCAGAAATGATGCAAACACCTTTACGCTCTTTCACGACACCAATCTTCACGCAGCTCAGGAACCACAACCAGCTATCTTTGTTCTCGCTCTCGACCAATGCATATGCAATAGGAAGAAGCTGATTATTTGCATCCGCTGCAATCGCCACCAATAGTGTGCCCTTGTACTTTCCAGTGAGAAAGGTACCATCAACAGATAATACCGGGCGACAGTGCCTGAAGGCTTGTATAGTCTGGGCGAATGCCCAGAATAAGCGGTCCAGGATTAGCTCACCCGGATTCATTGGGTTTGGACGTTCTCTCCGCCAAACTTGAGTCCCCCTATTAGCACTTGCTATTTGATGAAGCATTCTAGGGGCATAAGAATATGCCTCCTCATAGGTACCATACAAGTTCTTGAATATATTTTCCTTCGCACGCCTAGCCTTGCTGTAGCTAACAGGGAATCCAATTAGATCCTCTGCATCTTTTTGCAGAGCTCTAACACTAATGTTGAGACTTTCCTGCACAATTGTTTCCATCGTCTGTGCCACAAATTTTGCTGTCACATTGCAGTGATCTGAAAGAGTCCCAGTTTGCTCACAGGTATGCTCCACTATTTTTGTGATATGCCATGACTGACATACCCCAGGCTTCAGTCTAGCGAGAACTCTTCCGCGGCAACCTTTCGCGGTGTGGATGCATATGACCTTCAACTCTTTTTTATCAGACTGCTTCACTCTATGCTGGCGGTGGATGCCGATTGCATAGCTACCCATTGCCTGGTAAGCAGACTTCTTATCTGGGAAAACTTGCCCAACCTCCAGGCTTCCCGCTCCTAGGCCAGAAGCAGAGTGAAATTCGTTGGTGATGCTCATATCCTGTAAAAACCCAGGTTGCAGTGCCGCCGCGACCGCCCTCTGAGGAGGAACATCTTCTTCTCCGCTTGACTCCGAAGACGCAGAAGAATGATCATCATCATCTAGCGCCTCCGGCAATCCCTCCACGTGTTCGCTCATGTCAACGGCCGCCGACCAATATCCTGTGTCATACACAGGCTGGCCGCCCGTCGGTTCCGATGGTCCGATGCTAGGGGCTGATGTGATGGCCAACTCGACCTCACCACCCCTGCTACTGCATCCGGCAACATCAGTGACTGAAATGAACTCCACATACACCATCGGCTGACCATACATTGAGTTATTGGGATTGCTTGCAAACCTCATGTACGACCCCCACGACCGATCACCTGTGACAGGCCGCAAACCCCAACGGGCAACTGTCCCATCATTTCCTCCGTCAACGACGAAGGCCTCCATTGTCATTTTTTTTCCTGCATCACTGGGCCAAACACCGCTCGGATGCACCTTCTAACCGCTGCGTAACCCACGTTAACCATGTCTCTCACCACTACTGTAGTCGACTCGCAGAAGGACACATCCACCCCGCATGGACCGTCGCGTAAGACGTTCCCATAGTACACTACTAAATTTTCCATAATACCTAACCAACATACATGTTACATTTCAAATAATTAGTAACTGAACATTTAGTAACGATGACAACATTTACATATCTTATGACTAAAATAATAATCGTATTTTCGTTATAAATATTCGGTTTGTTTTTAGAATCAGTTGCTTAGACTTTAAGGGGTTGTTTGGTTAACGGGTATTTACAGATCTATTTTTCTCAAACTTGTCTATGAGCGTAACAAACTAAAAATCTGTTTGCTTTTCTCTAACTACCCCAAAAATATCCTAAAATAGTTCTCGTAACATGCAAAAACTTAACTTCTGGAAAAACGACTATTAGTAAAATATGGTTTTCTACATAATTTCCTTACAACAGGTTATGACAAAACTGAGGGTAAGTACTCGCTATTCAAACAACCACTAAACATAATATTACGATAATAACATTTAAATATCATATGAGTGTCATTTTTCTTACAACAGGTTATGTCAAACTATTTTTCTTACAACATGTTATGACAAAACTCATGGTAATTACTCGCTATCCAAACAACCAGTAAACATAATAGTACGATAATAACATTTTAATATCATATGAGTAAAACATTTAGTTTCTTTCGGCTTTATATAATTTTTTCACATCATACGATAACAATCATTTATCTACAAATAATAATATTTACAGCAACATGCACATTATTCACAATAGTACATTAATACAAAAAATATTAACAAAATTACAGTGTCATTTTTTTACCTTAGCTCCAATATGGATGTGCTTGCAAATGCAATTAAGCGTCAAAATAGTTCCAATAAATATCCGTCGCCAGTACTATATGAACGGAGTCAACCTGTTATCACATTAACATCAATATTACACACGAATTTTTCTTCCTGCTAACAAAATGGAAACACAATTTCTTCAATCATGTCTTCTCCTCCTTGTTTGTTACTAAGATGAATTATTTTACCTAATTACATACATCATTAAGTACATTAGCACCTAATCTTAACATATAAAATTTAGATTATTGCGACATAACTATAGACTTATTAATAAACATACCGCATAAAATAACATACCACATGAAATAACATACCACATGCAATAAAAAATATTGTAAATGTTGTATCTGTCGTCTGAAATTATTTCTAACCTCTACGCACTAACATTGCATAGCTAATGACGAGCTAAAAGACTAACTAATTACCACCCTGCATGCACAAATAAATAAATGTATTGCAAAGCTCATACCTTGATCTTCAACTTCGTACTTCACTTTCGCAACGCAAATCCTACTCCTCAAGCTCTAAATGACTCCAAATGACTCCTTCAAGTGCTAAAATTATGCCTAAAACAACAGAGAATACACACTTAGGAACTAATAAAACAGAACAAAAACATCATGCATGTGAACGAAACCAACAAAAATGGATAGATCTTACCTTAATCTAACTTTTCTTCAACTTCATCATCTTCGAAATCAAACTCCAAATCGACCAAAATCACGAGTAAAAGTGGCTACCTAGTTTTCCTTTCTGTCTATGTATGCGCTCAGAGAGAGTTAAGAGGTAGAGGAGGCAACCAGAGATATGCGAGAGAGAGTGTATGCGCACGGAGTCGCGGATGTGCGTTTAAAAAGAAGAGGACCACTGTATTGTCGGCAGAACAAATCAGAACTCACCTACCACGGCATCGGATTTCAGCATCGCGGTGTCTCATCATACGCAGCAACAACAACGCCTGAGTGCTGTCGCTTCGGCTGGAGAAATAGACGGAAGCGAGAATCACGCACAGCTTTAATCAGTGTCGTTTACGTAGCAATCAGTACTACAAAGTTTAGGCGGGAATCCAATCATCGAAACTTGTGGCAGGCAAAACAAGGAGCTGGGAAAAGCAGCGCCCGTGAAAATCTGCGCCACCGGAATCAGCGCCGCACGGGAATCAGCGCCGTCTGCGCCGTTGTCGCGCGTGCAGCAGCAGTTTCGCCGCCTCCTGTAGTGGCGGCCTGGCCCACAGGCGGGGCCCGCGAGCATCACAAGTGGTCGGCCCGCGCCCGACAGCGGCCACAGAGGCCGCCTCACTAGGTGGCGGCGTGGCCCACCAGGCCTGGCCGTTCCGTCCGGGCTCGGCGCACTGTGCTGACACGGTTATTTCCCGCGCGGCCGCCTCCGGCGGTGGCGGCCGGGCCCGCCGCCTCATCCGGTGGCGGCAGGTGCCACGTGTCGCCTGCCGCGTCTGCCGCCACCGCTGAGGGGGTCCTTTTTGTCAATGTTTTTGACATGTGGTCTTTTTTGGCAATTCTGTTGGCCAGGGGGTCCTTTTGGACAAAAAATCTGGTTTGAGACGTCTCAACAATACGTTTTGTCTATATAGGGAAAAATGGGATGGGCGCATCCAGCCATATAGTTGGTGAAACGAATCCCTCGCCGTGTTGCGCTCCCAAGGGCAGCTTCTCCAATCGTGCCATGCTCCCCATGCTCAACTATCCGACCATGGAGATGGAGACCGTTCATGCATGTGAAGTGTTGGACAAATACTACCCATCTTTGTCAATGGAGCAAGTAGGAAAACTATAGAAGATTGTGCCAACTGATTTCTCAGTCCCTCCATAGTGCTTTTGTATTTAGAGTCACGGAAAACTTAACATATATAAGAGCAGAAAAGGTCAATGAGGGACTTGATTAATCTAGAATTTTTGCTGCTCTTGGAATGTAGTTCTTCTAAAGTAGTCACTTCCGTCCACTCTCCTCTCCTCTTAGTTATCCTACACGGTGAGACGAGTTATCAGTGATGCCACTCACATCGTTGTGGATGCAGCTCAAGACATATATTTAAGTTTGATTTTTTTCTGCATGTATATGAGGTCTGAACGTTGAAGTATACTATCCACCCTTCTCCTACAGTTTGGACTTTTGGATGAATTGGCCGGAGCAGTGGCGGAGCCAGGTTTACCAGTATGGGTGTACATAGTTCAAGATTTACTATTTTCTACCTATTTTTTCGATAAATGCATATTTTATCTACCTAGTTTATGCTTCTTTATCAAAATTAATGGGTCTTCATCGCATGTCCCCTTGTGGCTCCGTCCATGAGCCGGAGCATGAATTCAATATGATATCATCGTCAAGAAGTCTCGAGTTCAAGAACCTACCGATGTAGTATTAAAAAAATGTTGTGACCTACATCATTGCCACACCTTAGGACTAAGAAAACCTAGAAATGAAGAAGAGTGTTGAAATATAATGTTCAACCCTCTAGAAACTCGTGGGGTCACGCACCTGCCCAGCAGTGTTGGTCGCCCGATGGCCTCACGATCCGGAGAGTCGTTGGATCCTGCACAAGAGCACAACAAGTTTTAAAACTTACGTTTTGTCGGTCGCAAGTTCTGGAACCTACATTTTTGTCGGTCGCAGGTTCTGAAACTTACGATTTTGTTGGTTGTTCGTACCAAGTTGCAGAAGTTGAAAGTTAATGAATTTTAAAAACTTGTCAAAACATATTCAAAATGAATATCATGTGAAAGCCCTCATCGACAGAAACACACATATGCAAATGAAACGTAATTTAGACTTTTAGTTCAAAAGATATGAAAGATTGAAAATCGAAAGCCAAAAGAAAAAGAGGGTTGTGTGCCACCGCACATGTGTGCTATAAATCCTCTCCCTTCAACCCTCTCTCACAGTTTGAACTTTTGAATTAATTGGCTGGAGCATGGATTTAATACGGTACTGAACTCAGGAGGTCTGAAGTTCAAGACACTGCCAATGCAATATTTTTCTTTCTATGGCCTAAATCAATCATGTGTCTCTCTCCATTAATTCAAACTGCTAGGTGAACCGGTTAGGTGCATACAACTTATAACTAAAAGGCTTCAGGGTTCAAAATATTGTAAACACAATAAATAACTACAGTCTGCCCCCACTTCTGCTGACCATGTCATAACTCCAAAGGAGCATATATAGACGGGAGGTGAAGTGTTGGAGTATAATGTCCGGCCTCTCCCATAGCTTGTACTTTTGGGTGAGTTGGCTGGAGCAGGAATTCAATACTCACCGTGGAGAAACTTCTCCCACCGTGGGAATACAAGTCGGACATGGATTTTTAGGCCTTTGATTTGATTGCTGGAAATTTTATTATATGTTATAAAAAATATGTTTGTCGCCGACTGTAGTTTTTGAACATATATTTTTGTGGCTTATTATGTGCGTTTCACTAGCTAAATTGATGACCTAAAAGTTTGCGTGGCAGACTTATATTCCAATCCAGAGGGAGTATAAAAGATTGTTCGTCCATATTACTTTTGTATTTAGAGTCAACATAAAAACCGACATAGACAATGATACAGTTACTCAAAACAAGAGCAGAGAAAGTCATCGAGAGACTTAATTAAACTAGATTTTTTTTGTTTTAAACTAAAATTCCAAAATGCTTTGCCCCCGCGATCACCCAATTGACACGCTCATTCTTTTTCTTGGAAATGATACATGTAAGCATGGTGAACATGCCATGAAAAACCTTCACATTTCTTTCATCCCATATGATCCACGTGATGATGCCCATAGTTTTTTTTTTGTGATTCACATTTGTCATTTGCTTTCGCACCATTCCTTAACCGAGTTATCGTCCGCCCAAGCGGCTATGTCCAGTTAATGCAGTCCAAGCCAATCCTTGATCAAACCTCATATCCGGATTGTGATTCAACATTGGAACACAAAGGTGTGCCTCTATCTTCCGCACCCTCATACCTAGCGGGCACAATGTCGGAGTTTGGCCACCCTCTTCTTTGTAACTAATCTGCCATCCAAACTCTATTTTCCACAATGAACCATCCAAAAGAATATTGTATCGTGGTTATTTCCAAGTTTTTCATATAATGTGATGCATCGTCAAGGAAGTCTTACTCTTGAGCTGAGGTTAATTTCCAAGTTATCTTTTTCACCTCATTACCATTGAGCTTCTATCTCTAATGGTTTCGCCCAAAGGGTGGCAAATTCAGAGATGTGGACGGCCATAGGGCCGTCGGAGGCCCTAATCTGAACAACCCACACGCTCTTGGTTAATGCTTGCTTGATAGACAACTTGCGACGGGAGGCCATGAAAAATGAGGGGTGCAAGATCCTTAGGTCGCTGCCTGGAGAGCCAAGCCGAATGCCAAAAGGGTGCCTTGCATCCATCACCTATAAATATTGTCGTGGAGGCATAGAAACGAACTAATGTCAGCGTCATTGTAAGGGTTGCCCATTTCCATCCATGTTTTCACCGGATCCATCCATTCAGACCACTGCCACCAAATTTCGTTACTCATGGAATGTTTTTTTGACTGCAACTTTTGGAAACTTCAAAAATAGTTACTTTTGCTCATTCTCATTTCTTGCTGTTGGTTGCACCTCAACAGTTATCCTACATGGTGAGACGTGTTAGTGATGTCATTGACATGTTTATTGATGCCCTTAGAGGAGTGCGGGGCTGAGAAGCTGTACACCCAGACGTCCCACCCGTCCCTCGTGTCGCCCTCCCTGGCAGCGACGGGGGAACCCAGATCCGGCGGCCCTACACCCTTCCCATCTCCCTCCCCACCTCGCCGCCACCGGAGGAACGGCCAGCGAAGCCGGCGCCGGCTCCCGGGATGGTGGCGGCGGGGCGTCCACCCCAATCTGACCGCTTCCTTTCGGTGGTGAGGGTCCGGATCTGAGGCGGCGGCCTTGCTGGTGCGGACGGCGCTCCTCTGGCGGCAGGGAGTGCTCGTCGGTGAGGTAGGCCGGTTCCCCTCGACTGCGCGGGCAGCGAGGTCCCGGTGGGCGCAGGTCATGGCGCGGGGAGGCCCCGGGCTCCCCTCGTCAGATCGGAGGCGATCCTGGTCCACTCGTGATGCATGACCTCCGGCCGGCCTGGATCTCCGGCGTACACGTCCTTGCGGATTTTGTGGTTGGTTCGGAGGTGGCGGCAGGGTGCTTGGCCGGGGGAAACCTTTGGCCGCTGGTGGCGGTCACAGCGTCGATGGCGTCCCGGACGCCATTCCCTCCTTGGTGGCGGTGCCGAGGCTAAACTTCACCTGCCTCCCCCCTTCCCCTGCGCCCGGGTGAAAACCCTAGCCCCGGTGGCTAAGCGGCGGCGGCGCCACAGCGTCATCACCTTCTTGAAGGCGCCGACTTGGGCATGGGGATGCTGGGTGTGCATGGCGAGCTTGTCTGGTTCCTGGTGGCGGCCCGCCTGATATGCTGCGTCGCAGCTCCGGGCAGTGTCTTGGGGCTGCGGTGCTTCTCTTCCGGCCGTGTCTCCGATGGGGACCTCGCCCTTCCTCACCTTGTACATGCTGTGGTGGAGCGGTACTTCATCTCACTCATTGATGGCGGCGAAGATCGGCGGCATGGCGCTGTGGAGGCTCGGCGCCCGATGCGCGAAGATGGACTCGCGCAGGAGGAGGTTGCTGTCTGGCGTCGTGGTGACGTCGATGGCAGAGTGGCCAGACAAGGTAGAAGCCTCAATATGATCTGAAGACGGACCTGTGGAAGATGGCGGCGACGACACACGAGTGCGTCTGACCGGATTGTGCCCCAGACCCGGTATGTGGCTCGGCTGGGGCTTCCGAATATGTTTTGGTTTTCGGCTTTTTGATGTTAGGCTTAGGTGAGTGGTTTGGGTAGTGGCCCAACTAGCACCCCTTCATCATTTTGGATAGGAGTAGCGGCATGTGTTGCCAAGATGGTGGATTCAGGCTCATTGTTGTAATACTTTGTAAGGTCCTCGAGAATAATCAATAAAGTGGCCGTATGCATCTTCCAGATGCAGAGGCCGGGGGTCATCCTCTTTTTCTAAAAAAAAAAGTGATGCCCTTAGAGAATTATAGTAGATATTAGTTTGATTTTGAAGAAATAATGCATTCAACGAGCAATCATATGAGTGTACGCCGCCATGATTAAGAAAAGAAAAGCCACCTCACAGTAAAAAATACGCCGCAGAAAAAAGAAACTTTCAGTTCAAACGAGACTTGCTAATCAAACACGTACAAATCTAAAACTTTTCTAGTCGATCTTTCTCTATTGTTTTAGAGCGGTGGATCCGTGCGGGGGTACATATGATTAGTCAACAAAGGAGTGATCTCGTTAGTGCGATGGTCCGATTAATTCAGCTTAGGTTTTCCCTATCACCAACCTCTTGCGTCCTTGTCCAGGCCCTTCTGGGCGGCAGCGGCTCTTATTTATTCTCGAGGTAGCATGTGAGAACACGAGACCTGCATATATATTGACATCATTGTTGGGTACAGCCAGCACAATGATCTGCCTTTGATCTCCTTGTGATGTTCTTTTCACAAAGCACATTTGGTGAGTAGGCCAGCGCGTGTGTACATGTAGCGCTAGGCCAGTGCAGCCGACTCGAGGCGGCCAAAAGCTTTCAGCCGAAAGCGTCGCGGTCAAGAAAGGGAGGCCAACGAGAAATCCAGGCATTTTTCTGATTGATTGCAGACAGAATTGGGTTGTTGAGATTAGCAACTTCGCAGTGGAGGACGTGTGGGCATCATTTACGAGCTTATGCTATGTGTACGCGATTAGTGTCTAGCCCTTGTTAATTAAGTACTCCCTCCGTTTTTAAATAGATAACTTAACTTTGTATTAATTTTAGTATGCTTTTAATTTATTTTGGAACGGAGTGAGTACCAAGGTGTGTTCTTCTATGCTCTTATTATGTTTTTAATTTCCTTTAATCTACTCCCTCCGTTCTTAAATATTTGTCTTTCTAGAGATATCAACAAGTGACTACATACGAAGCAAAATGAGTGAATATAAACTCTAAAATATGTCTATATACATCCATATGTGGTAGTTCATTTGAAATCCTAAATAGACAAATATTTAGGAACGGAGGGAGTATGCTTTTATGCTTTTATTGAGCTGTCTTTGGTCGGGATTTTGGAGGTCTTTTCATTGGTTTTACGCCGGAAACAAAAAACCATGCATGCATTGCTCTAGAATAATATGAGTGTTTTCCTCTTGGTAAGTTAGTTTGTTTGGCACTGTCAATAAATAATATATGACTCTATGCATCACCCGATGGAGAGACCGAGGGTCATCTCTTCTTTTAAAGAAAAAGATGAGTGATTTTCGATGGAGAAGCACCCACATTTGCATTTCTTTTGATGAACGCTCTTATTTTCGCGCCGCCTTGGAACAACTCTAGCAAAGTCTTCATATGACCCCATAATAACTGCTAATATGTCGATTTTGGCTTGAAATGGCACTCTAGCGGTTGTCATATGCCTCCCAGTCGGCAAAAGTTATGTCGCAACCCTTATATTTGGGGCTGTGGAGGGCCAGTTTGAAGCTCGCTCTAAACCAGACCACCAACGCATGAGGGAAGTTTCAGCTTCTACCTCCTCGAGCCGCGCGTGATTTGAAGCCAGCCGACCTCCCATGCACCACTGACGACGGGCACTCGGCCATAATGCCATGTCCGTTCGCTCGGATTCTCGTGACTATCCGTTGGATGGCCGCCATGCGGCATCAACTCTTGGCTTGCGTTTGAGCAGACCGTGAGGAGTCGTGTAAGCAGTCGGGAGGTTTGTGAGCAAACCATCGCAACATTTCTCTCTGGGAGACGGGCCATTTGACCACTCACCATCAGCGGCCTCCTCAATTGCCATCCTAATGGTACCCGCAATGGACTATAAAAGGCCGACGCCCTAACCTCTCTCCCTTATCCATTGCCTTCTCCGATGTCACTGCATATCCCCTCACATCCGCATCCAATCCACCTCTTAGGCTCCATGGCGCAGCGGCAAGAGCTCCCCATCGTCTTCAATTTTGGAGATGACATGGAGGTGAAGAGGCGGGCGGATCCTCTGGACCCCTTACGGGACCAAATAAACGTGCCCCTCGAGGAGGCTATGTAGATGGACGCCCAAATGAAGTCATAGATTTGCCATCCACCCCCCCCCCCCCCCCCCCCCAATCCCGGCAGCGCGGGAGACCCTTATCTACACAAGTAATTCAATCATTCATTTTTTTTGTTTAAGATAGTGTTGACGAACACAATTTTGTGGAGTGAGAATTAAGGGTTACTGGTCTAGATTAGATTTTTGTATATCCCATATTATGTATATATAAGAATAGAGTGGTTAATAACACTTCACTTGTTGTGTAATTCACGGGAAAACAATTGAAACTCTCGAATGGACAGAGATACGTATTTTGCAGTTCTTTTGTCTTCTTGTAAGAACATCACGTCCTACCTCGCCTAAAAAACATAATTTCTTAATTTCATATTTTTTTCCTTAAAAATAGGATAAATTATACTCCCGATTGATCTGTGGAATTTTTTGCAAGTTTAGCATGATGTAGGTTTGTAAAGGGAATTGTTTAGTGGTATAGTTATTTCTTTTGTAAAGAAAAAACAAATAATTTTCAGTAGCTGATCCAACTTTAAATATTATTAAATAAAAGTATAGTAGGAGCAAGTATTTCCTTTCCCTTCTTGCAAGATGGCTCGAGCAAAGCGTTCCTCCATTCGACATCCACCGGCGAGCCCAAGGAATCGCCTCCCTCTATCTGCCGCTCCGACGACCGATGACGGGGAGGGGAATCATGGTGCCTCGGTGCTGACTAGTAGATATGTGATGGTTTTAGTCCTCGCAGAGGTGGCACTGGGTGGATTTGAAAAAAATGCTCACAACATTGAAAATAAGTTCATGAAATATATAAAATGTATAGGATTATTTTTAGGAAATTTGATTGTTTAAGAAATGAAAATGAAAGCAAAGAAAAATCAAAAAAAGAAAATAAAGTAAAGAAAATAAGAAAAACGAAGGAGATCAAGAGGAAACCCGAGGAAAAATCGAGTGAGGAAACATAGAAAGAGAAAAGAAAACAAAACCATCAATCAAAACCTTGTAGAAGCATCGCAAAACTGATCAAAAGAAAGCTTGCAGAAGCTTTACAAAACCTATGAAAGGAGCTCATGGGCCTTCTACGCACAAGACACTGCTTCGCTCATAATCGTCAAACATGATTTGCCCCTGCTTGCACGGGGGTCAGCCGGGAATAGATTTGCGGAGGCAAGAGGAAGGGGAATCCCTATGAGGGCATCATATCTGGGGCTTAGGTCGCTAGTTAGCGACCGAGCGCGCATCCCCCACCTCGTTGCCGCTACTTACACTCTGAGCCGGCCCATTAGTTATTTCCGGTTTTGGGAAGGTTCTAGACCCTTCCCAAACCTGGTTTTCTCTCGTTTTGTGTTTTTTCCTTTCTGTTCTTTTCTGTATTTTTTTTCATTTTTCTTCTTCTATTTTAGTTTATCATGTTTCTTATTTTATTTTATATTTAGTTTTAAATTTATATCTTTTAATTTTTTTAAATCACAAACATTTATGAAATCATGAATATTTTTCAAATTCACAAGCGTTTTTATGAAACCGAGAACATTTTTTATATCATGATTTTTATTGAATTCATGAATATATTTTAAGATTGCGAACATCTGTATGAAACTCGTGAATTGTTTTGAATCGATGAACAATTATTGAAGTTGGGGAACCGTTTTTGAAATTCCTGAACACTTTTCAGTTTTGACAAACATCTTTTAAATGCATGAACATTTTCAAATAGTTGATATTTTTGTAATTTATGAACGTTTTCTGAATTCTCTAGTTTTTTTAAAAAATCATGGATATTTTTGAATACACGAACATCTTTTCAAAACATGAATGATTTTTTCTGAAAATTTGTTTTTCAAAGTTGTCACATGTTTGAATATGCAATTTGTTTTTGAATCATGAACAGTGTTTGAATCTGCGAATATTCTATGATTTGTAAAACATTTCTAAAATTTGAACTTTTGGGAAATACTAAATTATTAAAAAAATACAAAATGAAAAGACAAAAAGGAAATCGAAATAGAAAAAACATTGCGACCCGCACATGGGCCGGCTCGAAGTGGGAGGTCCCATCCTTATGTACAGCTTGCTGTGGCAGGTAGCCGAGGAAAACCCCATTGAACGCTCGCTGCGTCAAGTTGTCGTGCAAACGCACAGGCAGCGCGACACGAGCGTTTCAATGGGCCGGCCCATTCCGCGTTACACTGATCCCGGTTTTGGGAACCTTCTAGAAGGCTCCCAACCGGTCCAGATCTGTTTTTTTTCGTTTTTCTTTTTTTCCTGTTGTTTCTTTTATGGTTTTCTTCAGTTTTTCATTATTTTCTTAATGTTTTATTTTTCGTTTTTCTTTTCTTTTACTCGTTTTTTGTTAGCTGTTTATTTTTTCCCTTTTCTTTCTTCTTTCTTTCTAAATATTTAGACTTTAAAATTCAAAAATGTTCAACTCTCCAAAACATGCTCAGGTTGCCAAATTTTGTTCCATTCTATTAAAAAAATGTTCAAGAATTACAAATTTTGTTCCCTTCTATTCAAAAAATGTTCCAAATTTAAAAACAAATTCGTGTTCACTATCTTTAAGGTGGGATTTAATTTTTTAAAACGTTTGCAGTCTTTTTACCAATTCATACAATATTCATGAATTTCAAAAAACTTCCCACTTTGAAATTTGGTTCACAAATTCAATAAATATTCTGGTTTGCATAATTTGTTGTAAAATTAAAAAAATGTTTGGGAATTTCAAAAATGGTCTCACTTTAAAAGAATTTCACAAATTTGAAAGATATTGATATTTATTAAATTTCTTGAGAAATTACAAAAATGTTCGGCAATTTCAAAAATTGTTCCCAATTTCGAAATTTGTTGACTAATTTGGAAAATGTTCATGTTTTCAAAATTAAGAATTTTTTTCGTGAATTTCGATTTTTTTTGCATTTTCTAATTTTTGGTTCACAAATTCAAAAAATGTTTGTAATTTTCAAAAAATGTTCCTGCTTTCTAAATTTGCTCACTAATTCAATAAAGGTTCTTATTTAAAAGATTCATTTGCTCACTAAAATTATGTTCGGGTTTTGCAAATATTGTTTGTAAATTCAAAAAAAATTGGTGTTACCATTATTTGTTCGTGTTTTCAAATTTTATTCCCTTCTATTCAAAAAAATTGTTGTTACTAGATTTCAATTTTTTGTTCACGTTCTCATAAAATGTTCGCGCTTCCAAATTTGTTCGGCATTTTTCAAAATTGTTCACCATTTCGAAATTTGTTCTCGAGATTCAAAAAATGTTTGTGCTTTAAAAAATTGTTCGCGCTTACAAATTTGGTCGGGATTTTTCTCAATTGCTCTCCCTCTCAAAATTAGTTCTCACAATTCAAAATGTCCGTGCTTTAAAAAATGGTTCGCGCTTCCAAATTTGTTCTCTGTTTCAAAATTTGTTCTCAAGATTGAAAAAATGTTCGTACTTCCAAATTTGTTTTCCGTTTCAAAATTTGTTCTCAAGATTCAAAAAAATGTTCATGCTTTAAAAAATTGTTCACAAATTCCAAAAAATGTTTGGGGAATTCAAAATTTGTTCATGTTTTCAAAAATGTTCGCGGTTTCAACAATTTATTTGCAATTTGAACAAATGTCATGTTTCAAATTTCATTCGCATTTAAAAAAATGTTCTGTTTAAACACTTTTGTTCTGAACTGAAAAAATTTGTTCATGTTTCTTTTTTGAATCAAAATTACAAAAAAGCTTTACTGCATCAAAAAAATGTTGGAACATATAAAAATTGTGATGTTTTAAAACTGCTCTCAATTACAAGAAATGTATCCGAAATGTTTTCCAAATCACAACGCTAACGGGATAGTCATATCTTTCCTTTTTTGGTCATTACGTGTAACATATCCGGAGTTAAACAACACTTTTTCTAAAATACCGTAGGATGATTTACATGCTCTATGTCAAAAATTCCTTTTCGAGATTGTAACTTGCAAGGACAATGAAATTCAGCTCCCGTTAGTAACTTCTTTCCTACAGAGACATGTAATTTCTCTATTTATTTGTTTCCCCAATGACATAAAAGAGTTTTTTTTCTTAGAGCCTGTTCTTTCATACCAAACAGTGAAATTATTTTCTTCTAATCCCGTGTATGTTTCAACAGGGTTTCCGCATATTCAAGTGAAGCTTTGAAGGCCAATCTTTACTCGTTCTGCATATGACAGTAACCTCAGGTAACTTCTCAAATCAGCATGTAAGTTCAATTAACATGCTTATTCTTTCTATTCTGAAAGGTCTCATTATTCTTATTAGTTTGTCTAAAAGGTTCAACCAAAAAGAATCCCAATGATGAAATGTTCTGCACCTGTATTTTCAATTAACATATTTCTTCTATCTATTCTCAAGGTTCTCACTAATACTGTCACCTTCAAGGGAAGTTGCACTGCAAGATTCAACTCAAAGGAATACTTCGATGCGAAAAATGTTTCCTTAACGATAGAGCTATCTTTTTTTTTTCTCTTGATGGTCTAGTGATAGTTTCTTTGCAAGAACTTTGGCTGTAAACAATGTCTGAAAACAGCTGAAACATTTCTGTAAACGAGCAACCGATTTCTTTGGGAAACATATTTCCTTTTTTTATTCTCAAGGGTCCCAATGCAAGAATTTTTTTTCAACTCAAAAGGAACAGTTCCATGAGAAAACTAATCTGCTGTTTGTTTAACATGGTTCCCCAGTTATATTTTCTTGCATTACGTTTAATTTTTAATAAGGTTTAAATCTGCAAAATAAGTTTGCAAAGAAGCTCAAATATTTATATTCTTATTTCCATATAGTTTTTTGTACGTTTATTTTTTTGCTCCTATACTGATTCTTTGTTGCACATTTCGGACTCTTCTTTTACTAATGTTTGTCAAGTTTCACAAATAGAAACAAGGTTGTCATTACTATTCTCTTTTATTGGAACTGTTCTTCCTTTGACAAAGAAATAGCAGAAGCAACAGAGAGAAACAGCAGAAGAAACGAAACAGAGAAACAAGCGCACGCGAAACAGAGAAAGCAGCGCGTGCGAAACAGTAGAAACGGTTTTCAAAACGCACGCCGAACAAAGAAACAGTAGAAAAGCGGCCCAATCAGCCAACTAGCCCCCCCCCCCCCCCCCCTCGCGCGGTGCGAATGCCCGACACTTTGACGCAGAACGCACATAGGCGTTTGCCTGGGCCAGCCCACGAGGAGCGTCCGGCTATGCGCCACTCGGGTTTCCTACTGTAGTGGCTGGTTTTTTCCGCTAGCAACCCTATATTGCCCGGTATTCTGCTATGCGAATGGTTTTCTCTGTAGCAACACTGTAGGGACCGATTTTCATGTAGCAAGAGTATACATGCCGGTTTTCTCTGTGGCAACACTGTAGCAAGCATTTTTAAATTTTGTGACCAAATTTCGAAACAGGAAATATGTTTTGAAATCCTGTTTTTTTAAGGAACATTTTTTGAAAAATCCCAAGCATTTTTCACAAACACGAAAATTTAATTCGTGAATAAATTATGAAGTGGAACATTTTTTTTGAAAAACACAACATTTCACATGATAGAAATGTTTCCTACGAACATCTTTCCTACGATACAGTTTCATTTTTTTTCCTTAAAAAATAAGAGGATACATACTCCTGATTGATCTATAGGATTTGTTGCAAGTAAAAGTTATATCAAAGTGCTTTGAGTTCATCGTCTCGAGCTTCACCTTTTGAATATTCCATTGCGAACCAAGTTAACAAATCATTTGCGTCGACACTATACCCCGAGGGATGAAACGGGGAGAAACAAGAAGATTTTTTTTATCAAAATTAGGGAACATCTGACCATGCCACACTTGACCATCACCGTCACCGCCACCACTCTCTATACACACTAAAGGCGAGACAACAAACATCGTAATTCAAAGACCTCGATTCCAGGGACCAAAATACCATAACGCTCTGGTACCGATTATATGGAGTACAACTACCATACTTAGAGCCTGTTCAGCAGGTCTCCACTCCCCACTTTTCAACTCTCAGCTACATCTAGATGCAGAGCGCGCGGAGCGTCACTTTTGCAACTCCGAAAAAATGGCCTACAAGCCGCTCCGCTCTACTTTGGAAGAGCATGGAGCCAACGCATTCGGTGCCACTCCGCAGCTACTCCAGCCGCTCCAGGAGCGGAGCTGCAGAGCGGAGGCCTGCCGAACAGGCACTTAGAACAAGAATACTACCGTGAACTTTTATTCTGTGCAATGAGTCTGTTGCCGCCTAGGAAAGAAAAACTGCGGTACTTCAACACTCATCAGGGATTCTCGGTATTTCGATGGCACAAAACATCCGAATACGAGAAAACCAGCAACGACATGGACGAAGAAACACTAACAAGCGAAACTCCGGCACCTAGCTCTCGATCCTATCCTCCACTCACAGAAAGAACACTTTTATTCAATAATATAATTGTGTTCCACACTATAGATTCCTTAAAATTGACACCTACACATACTTGGTGTTACAACAAGAATTGTAACATCTCATGTGTTGGCTAGACAAAGAAATCATAAATATTGCATCAAATACATCACCTCTCATGAGAGTGTTGAATCCTTCAGGTAGCTGCTGCTGAACTGCTGAACTTTGCACATACATAGTGTTATTTGTAGGAAAGCAGGTGCCTCATGATGCAGGGAACTTGTGAGCTCACTGTATCACTTCTTAGTCTCGCTGTGTCGCGAGCAGAAGGACTTGAGCCTGTCAAGGCCGTCTTCGAGAGAAGACGGCCCGATTGCGAACGTGATCCGGACCCAATTCTTGTATCCCACAGCACATCCTGGACAAACCGACTTGTTAATGCTAGAATATAACATGCCAACAGAAGGCAATTCTGATCGCCGAAGAGAAAGAAAATAAAATCCTGTATCCGACTTGTTAGGTTCAAACTGTACTGTACTCTGTACCTGGCAAAACAACCACTGACTCCTCTTTTGCCAGCTTGCAGCAGAAGTCCATGTCATCTTTGATGTCCTGAAGGCAGGACAAGTCCAGTTTCACCTGCAGAAATGAAGTAAAAACTCTCATACATCATCAGCAAATCATTCGCTCGCATGATGTCTTGCAACTTGGCCTGAAGCACTAACCATTACAAACATGGAGCCCTCTGGTTTGCTTGGGCAAGTGATGCCACAGATGCCCTTGAGCTTCTCCCAGCATATATCTGCGGTTTGTCTGAGAATGTCCACGGTCTTGCTGAAGAATTCTTGCTTTGTGTTCTCCAGGAGTTCTGGGATTGCTCCCTGGGGAACAAAATTGCGTCAAGACCGAAGGGCGAAGGCCAAAAACGTCAGTTTACTTTTTCATTCATTCACGTGTTCAATTCCTGCTTATTTTTATGGTATGGTGGCTTTTATTATGTCTCCAAAATATGAAATGTTATCTCTGAAGAAACTTGCAAGGGTCAGTTACCTGAACAAACGTTGCAGGATCACAGGAGATTTCAAGGTAACTCTTGATGCTTTCCACAAGCTGCAGTTAATAAAAACAAGAAGAAAATAACATGACCTCACTTTTTAAGGTTCAGGTTTCACGCAACAAAAGAATTGAAGCAACGTGTTAGGTTTGAGTTGTTGCATAGAAAAAAGAAGATAAAAGCTGATTGAACTGTGACTTCTTGTGACTCGTGACTTGTGAGTGAGCCTCCACCATTTTTGGACATGTGCGATGCTTATTGTAATATACTATATCACTGCTTCCTCCTTTCAGAATATATGGTATATTTTGACTGAACAAGCCAAAAATTTGACCAACAGTTTGTCCTATCGTATGTCTGTCATGTGACACTAATTTGATCCTTTCTTCTTCTTTTTTTAATGGCTGTGATTTTATATCAGACCAACAAAAAACATCCTAATGTAAGAAGTCGAAGAAAAGAACCTTGGTCCTGCGAAATACACCATTAGGATCGTTGGTCACGATCCATCCAAGCCGCCATCCAGGCACCACCCATCTCTTGGAGATGGATCCCAGGGTGAGCACCGGGGCCACGGAGCCAAACACGCCCATCGGGACGAACCGGTTCTTCCCGAACGTCAGGTGCGCGTACACTTCGTCAGCGATGACGAAGATGCCAAGCTTCCTCGCCGTCTCGGCGACCTGCAACAGTTGGTCAAGCTGAAGATCGTCGGTCGAGGCAGGAAGGATGGGGATTGGAGATCATGGCTTGCCTTGGCGAGATGGTCGTAGCTGTAGACGTTGCCGCAGGGGTTGCCGGGGTTGACGAGGACCATGCCGACGGTGTTCCCGTCGGCGAGGGCCTCCACGGCGTCGAGGTCCGCCTCCCAGTCGCTGTCCGGGAGGAGGTCGAAGTAGCGGACCTCCATGCCGTTGAACGCGGCGCGCGCCTCGTAGAACAGGTACCCGGGCCGCGGGAGCAGGATGTTGCTGGCGCCGGGACGGCCGGCGAGCACGGAGCAGACGATCTCGATCGCCTGGGAGCAGCCGCTCGTGAGGTAGACGTCGTCCGGGGAGAGCTCGTAGGGCAGGTCGAGGGACAGGTGACGCGCGATGGAGCGCCGCGCCGGCTCCAGCCCGACGCCGGTGGGGTAGGAGTTGTGCTCCCCCGAGTGGAGCGCGGCGGAGACGGCTTCCACGGCCTCCGGCGCAGTGCGGAAGCACGGGAATGCCGAAGGGTCGCCGTGCCCGAGCGGGATCACCGGGCGGTCGCTGCCCGGGTCCATCCCGGCCTTGATGCTGCCCAGCACGGAGCGCACCGACAGCGCCGACAGGCCGAGGAGGGCTTCGTCCGGCGCGAAGTTCCACGCATCGGGCGCCGGCGTCAGTTGGCTCATGGTGCCGTTGGACATTGTGGAATGTTGGTTCTGTGGTACGGGACTGGCAAATGCCAATGCTGCTGAGAGCAATAAGAGAGCTGTATTTTTTTTCCGGGGATAAGAGAGGTGTATTAGGGCATGTACAATGGTGGCATATGGATACATATGCCCCATGACAAAAAGTAATTTGAGGCATCTACATTTATTTTTTCTTCCCAATGCAAGCTACCATTAGTGTGACTCATTAAAAAAATAAAAAATAAAGACTCTAGTACACATGCATCTCTACTTTCCACTCCACCTATTCAGCTTTTGTCACCGGACCATATTTTTTCTCTTCAAGCACCCGCCTCCTGGAGAGGATCCCGCTTCCCTATCCGAACCTACTTTACGTCATATTCGATTCTACATGGTATGTGAGGCATCACCTTGCCGCTATGCATTGGACATGCCCTTAGGCATGATGATGATTTAAAGGCACGAAACCTGGAAATGTCTGACAACTCACAAGCATGAGAACCACTCTGGATGGGCGTCAAAGGCTGTGATAAAGGGGTCTGGGTAAGAGTAACTCCAACGCCCCGAGAACGTGCGGTTTCTTTGCCTTTTTTGTTGGTTTGGGTCGGTTAAGAGCTCTGTCGGCCAACCGCCCGACGTAATTTTTGTCAGCATGTAAAGAAAAAAATTAAACTAAATATATTTGCTATTCAATTTGTAATTCACATCTAGATGTCTTTTAAAAATGTCATATTTAAACTCCCACAAATATATAATGCAGCAACAAAAAAAAAACTAGAAAAAAAAGACCAGAAACATAATGGACATCAGTTTAGATGTGACATGACATCTAGATGTGTCCTAGACAAATCTTTTTACTATTTCACGATGTGAAACAGTTACATCACATCTAACTTTCTAATCACATAATATAAACATCAGACTCGTATTCTTTGGTCAATTTTTTTATCGTTTAGTGTTGTTGCTATACGTGTCGCTCGCACGAGGAGGCCATGTCGTGGCGTGTAGGTTGTTCTTTCTTTTTTCGCAGCCTCGTGGGCTACCTCAGCGTGGGCTGCAGCCAAGGGTGATCTTTTTCTTTTTTTTCCTTTTCCCTTTTTTCTTTTTCATTTTTCTTCTTTTCCGTTTATTTTATTTCAAATGTGTAAACTTTTAAATTCTGGAATTTTTTTTATTTTTATTTTTCTTTTCTCTTTTCAATTGTTACCTCACACCTCAATTATAGGTCATTTGATTTGTTTGTGCTCTAAATCTCGTGCAACTTTGATTCATCTAGTTCTGTTGTGCGCTCCGTGGTGGTTATTGGGTTGGCTTGCTTTATATTTGGCTGCTGAGAGCAATAAGACGGGGGTTTTGATTTTTAGCCATCATTTACTGTGCATTTTGATAATTTGCCACTCCTTACATTGTAATTGATCATTTGCCACTCTTTACTTTGCACTTTGATTTTTAACCACTTTTTCACTCAAAAACAATACTTACAAATGATTGACATAATATATGCATAAAACAGTGGATCAAAATACCCTATCTGCTAGTTTGACCTCTCAACCGATTCACCATTGTATCTGGTACCCGTTCACCGCCGGCGCCGGCGCCGCCATCCTCTACTGAACGGCTGCGCCTTCGGAGTAGCAGATTTCGGCTGAGATGCACCGCCGGGAGGCCCCGGGGCGCCGCTCTAGGCCGCCGCCCGGTGGCTCGCCTGCAGGTCGCTCCCGGCAGGGTCATGCTGCGGGGATCGAACCTGGGACCTCGGATCCGCCTCAGGTGTGTTGCTAACCACAACACCCGTGTAGGGCGTGTCTCAGGGAGGGATCTGGGTGCCGCTCCGGTCTTCTGCAGGGATCACGGGGAGCCTCCCTTTGGTCGGAGGCGCGCACGAAGGATAGGTAGGGTGGGCTCTAGCACCGGGCCTCCTGCAGCTCGGAGGCGCGCACGACATGGCGATTGGGTGTTGGTTATCTTGACAAGTTAGAGGGATCGAAGGTTGGTGGCGCTGTCAGTGACAGGAAGCTGGGGGCTTGGGCACGGGGTCGGGCGAGGCAGATGGGGAACAAGCTCCTCTCCCGTGTCTAGTACTTATCAATTGGGAGGCAACAGGGCGGGGAGGGAGGGATTTGGAGAGGATGGCTAGGAGGTGAGCCGTGCCGTCGGCGGAGATGGAGCAGAGCGACCCGTGCTGTAGTCACCGTCGTCGTCTCCTATCTCTCTGGAATTAGTGTCGTGAGTGTTCGAATGGGATGGGGGTAGCTGGGCAGGGAAGTGAGCCTAACTTAACTGGTTGGGGGAGTGGATGTACAAGCCCAACACTTGGGTTCAAATCCTCATAGATTCCTATTTATTCTTGAGGACCAGTCTCTCTTGGTACTCACGCATTTATCATTGAGGACTAGGCTCAATGCACAACCGACATTAAAAAAAAAATCCTAGTACTCATACTTAAAAGCTGTATGCATCTCTAGTTGGTGCAGAGACTGGGGAAGTAAAATTCTCCCCTAATTTTTAAGACTCTAGTAGCTAGATAGCCCACAAAGCAATCGGGGGGCCAACCCCAGCGCCCCGGCCGCCGCCCCTCCCTCTCTCCTCTACCTCGTCATCCCCAGAGACGTGCGCCGGCTAAGCCCAGGCGCCGGTGATGTGGACGGCGGGGATCTAGGCTGCAGCCCGCGGTCTAGGGGGACCGGTGGCGCGAGACCGCCCTTCGGTCTTTGCCTTTTCTGGAGGTTCGACGCTGCTCCGGCGGCTTCATGGGGAGGGCGAATCAGGAGGGGACGTGGCCATGGTTGACTAGTCGGCGACGCCTTCGATCAGACCTAATCTGGCAGTACCGTTGACGGTGGTGGCTACCTCCTCCGTCGGAGGTGGTTGGTACGAGGCTGGATGGTCAGATCTCGAGATCCGCCATCTAGTTTCGACTGCGAGTCGAGAAGACATAGTTGCTGGTGAAAACCGAGCCAATGGTAGGCGATGGTGGCGTTCTGCGTCATTACCTTTATGAAGGCATCGTTGTGTAATTACGGTTGACCCACTCGTGCTGCTCCGGGGGAAACCTAGGATTTGGTCTTCCAGATCGGACAATGGCGGTCCTGTGGTGTCGTTTTCTCTCTTGGGAGCATCGTTTGTAGAGCAGAACTGGAAGATAGAGGCATGAGGTGGAGCGGCTTCGTCTTGCACGGAGCTTTGGGTGAAGATGTCAAGTCATGCTTGGGCGACAGGTGCTACGCTGTGTCATGCCTAGTTAGCAGGTGCTACGCACGACTGATCTTCCAGAATCTTCGTGTCTGGACAGACGAGCGCGGGGGAAGTGGCGCCGTTGGGCGCCATGCTGGCGTCGACGGATGGACGGACTGGCAAGGATGATGCAGATCTCTCTCCTAAAGATGGACCAGCGATTCGATGATGATGGCGGCGTCTAAAATGCATGCATGTGGTGTACGCTTTAGGTCTGCTGCACCGGCAGTGGTTCTGATACATTGTGTGGATGGATCGGCGACGACACCGGTTTTAGATATGGGGAGTGAGAGCACTCCACATTATTGAGTTTTGTAGGTGTGAGTGGTGGCTTTGGGTGACTTGATGTATGTTCTTGTTAGACCTAATTTGAATAATAAATAAAGATGGTCGTATGCATCGATTGATGCAGAGGCCGGGGGTCTTAACCTCCTTTTCAAAAAAAACTTGGCAGGGGCAATCTCGGGTTTATTCGTGGGTAGGGGCAAATCTTTCAAGTCCCAGCTAAGAGCATCTCTAGCAGACCCCTTAAATCACGAAACTGGAAACGCGGTTTTTTCAGTTCACAGAAAACGCATTTGAAGGATTGGTTTAAGGTGCGGTCGAGCAGACCCCTTAAATTTAGACTGTAAAACCAAATATTTGGGTATATTCTTCTCCACGTCTTCTTGTTCCTCTCGCTCGTGTTCATGGCCAGCTAGCTTGCTCCTATGAAGCTCACGGACAGTGCACAAAGCGGCCAAATACGGTGTCGCTGACGTCCAGAACAGCTCACACGAAGCGCCCCAATGTCACCATCGCCATCGCTGCTTGAATAGGTCCAGAAGCTAGCTAGCACTGGCATCGAATCGATCGAGGAGCTAGCTAGCTAGCTAGCCAATCGATCGACCCAAGAGCTAGCTAGCTAGCACCCGTCACCGTGGCCAATCGATCCAGAAGCTAGCTAGCTAGCTAGATCCCCTCATGTAGCTGTCAAATACGAAGCCGCCCGGTGTCACGGAGTTGCCGCATCCCGTTCCTCTTCCTTGCATCGAGCACGAAATGGGAGCAGCCATGACCGCAGGCATGCGTTTGATTCTTTTGCAGTGCAGAATTTTGTTGAAGCAAGAAGAAATCGACAACTGGAGACGCGTGGTAAAGACGGCGGTGCGCGGGGAGAGACGGCAGAAGGACCCGGTTCGTGGCCCGTATATTGTCCTCGGACCTGTAGAATTAGGGGTCGGAGGCTCACGTTTTTGATGGCATGTAAAATATTTACGGTTTCGCGAACTTTTACGGGGTCTGTTCTGCACATAAAATTGGTCTGAAACTGTAAACTCGTCGGAATTTTACAGGTTTGGCATTTTTACGGGGTCTACTAAAGATGCTAAGGAGTGGCAAAAAAATCAGTTACGAAATAAGGAGTGGCAAATCTTCAAACTCCAAAGTAAATTGTGGCAAGGAATCAAATTGCCCGTCGTTTTTCCCCACCTCTCATCTCCCTCAAAACCTAGATTGAGGGCTGCGCCGCCGAGAGGCGCCGGCGCTGGTGTCCGCCAGGAGGTGAACGAATGGCGTTCGCGACGGCAACGTGGTGAGGCACCGACGATGTTGACCACGATAGGGGTTAGGCACGACGACAACGGCGACTCCCTCCTCCTCTTCCAAGCGTCCTCCTTTGCTCCATCAAGGTATCTTCCTCCTCTTTTGCCCTTCATCCTCTTCTCCTCCTCCTCGTCCCTTCCTCGGTCAGCCAACGGCGGGGTGCTCCTCCTTGCAGTAAAGTAAAATCTCCGATGTCCCCCAACCGAACTATCACTGGAAGTCACGCCATGGCAAGGCATAATCATGTCTACATATGTCAGGGTAGTTACAAATTCCTGCCTGAAGGGATGCTAGTTACAAATTCCTAAAACTCTCGATGGTTATGCATTGGCATCGCAGTGCTTAAGGGATGCTAGTTACAAATCCCTCCTATTATCGCATGGGTTCTGTTGGAATAGATGAATGGATGCTACCCCCTCGGTTCCTAAATATGAGTCCTTTTAGAGATCCACTATGAATTACATACGAAGCAAAATGAGTGAAGCTATACTCTAAAATATGTCTATATATATCCATATGTATTTTATAGTGGAATATCTAAAAAGACTTATATTTAGAAACAGCTGGAATAGTTTACATGGCACCTTGGTTCAGTTTCAGCCAATTGTTTGCATCCTGTTATGTGGCACCTTGGTTCAGTTTTGGCCAATTGTTAGCATTCAGGTTCGGCAATACGTGATCAGTCGTCTGTCAAAGAGAAACGCTAGCATGAATGGTTGAGGAACAGTCCATTTGGCAACGAACTTTTTTTTAGATAAAAGGCTAGAGCCCGACTTTATAAATAAAGCCACCAGACAGAGTCATGAACATCCACATCGAACACCACACACAGCACGCAGAGTATCAACCAGACCTCACAGGAAAAAGTAGAACGTACATGGCTCCTAGTCCAGTACACGACACACAGGCTGGAGAGACTAAGGATAGCAACATTAGGGCCAACAACACCTAACTGCCGGCATGAACTGGAGAAAGGGAGATAGCAGAAGCCCGAATCTCGGATATAATCATATCAAGCGCATCCCTGTCCTCCTCCTTAATCAATAATCTCCACTGTTGCAAGAATACGCAAGTTTTAAACAAGCAATCAACAGGCTTAGCAGGAAAAACATGTTCAATAGTAAATTTGTTTCTTGTCGTCCAAAGAGACTAGCACATCGCTGCTAAGCCCACCCAAAAAATTCTCCTCTGGGCCCCAACCAGATTGTTAGCCAAGAGTCGAAGGTCTGAGAAGGAGGACTGCCTCCTAATGGGGAACATATTAATTTTAAAAAAAATTCTACGCACACGCAAGATCATGGTGATGCATAGCAACGAGAGGGGGAGTGTATCTTCATACCCTTGAAGATCGCTAAGCAGAAGCGTTTATCAACGCGGTTGATGTAGTCGTACACCTTCATGATCCGCCCCGATCAAGTACCGAACGTACGGCACCTCCGCGTTCAACACACGTTCAGCTCGATGACGTCCTCGCCTTCTTGATCCAGCAAGACAGGCAAAGTAGTAGATGAGTTCCGACAGCACGACAGCGTAGTGACGGTGTTGGTGAACAACAATCTCCGCAGGGCTTCGCCTAAGCACTACAGAAACTATGACGGAGGATAAACTAGAGGGGACGGGGTTGCCGGCACACGGCTTGGTGTTTCTTAATGTGTCTTTGGTGCTAGCCCTGCCCCTCTATTTATATGTTGAGCCTTGGGGTCGAAACTTGGAGTAAAAGCCTCCACGAAGTCGGTTTCACCCGAAAGGCAAGAGTCCTTCTCGGACTCCAGGGCCAGACGCCAGGGTTCCCGACGTCTGGACCCAGATGCCAGGGACCCTGGCGTCTGGCCCCTGGACTCTGCAAAACTTCCTTTTGCGCTTTCCAAAAACCTTGTGGGCTTTCCCCTTTGGCCCAAATAAAGTGTTCTCGTACCCAAACATTTCGGGAAACATCCGGAACCCCTTCCGGTGAATTCTGGAACCCTTACGCAGACCAAACACTATTATCCCATATATCAATCTTTATCTCCGGACCATTCTGGAGTTCCTCGTCATGTCCGTGATCATATCCGAGACTCCGAACAACATTCGGTCACCAACATACATAACTCATATAATACTATATCGTCAACGAACTTTAAGCGTGCGGACCCTACGGGTTCGAGAACTATGTAGACATGACCGAGACACCGTTAAGCATGCGGACCCTAAGGGTTCAAGAACTATGTAGACATGACCGAGACACCTCTCTGGTTAATAACCAATAGCGGAACCTGGATACCCATATTGGCTCCTACATATTCTATGAAGATCTTTATCGGTCGAACCGCATAACAACATACGTTGTTCCCTTTGTCATTGGTATGTTACTTGCCCGAGATGGGATCGTCGGTATCTCAATACCTAGTTCAATCTCGTTACCAGCAAGTCTCTTTACTCGTTCCGTAATACATCATCCCACAACTAACTCATTAGTCACATTGCTTGCAAGGCTTATAGTGATGTGCATTACCGAGAGGGCCCAGAGATACCTCTCCGACAATCAAAGTGACAAATCCTAATCTTGATCTATGCCAACTCAACAAGTACCATCCGAGACACCTATAGAGCACCATTATAATCACCCAGTTACGTTGTGACGTTTGGTAGCATACAAAGTGTTCCTCCGGTATTCGGGAGTTGCATAATCTCATAGTCATAGGAACATGTATAAGTCATGAAGAAAGCAATATAACATACTAAACGATCAAGTGCTAAGCTAACAGAATGAGTCAAGTCAATCACATCATTCTCTAATGATGTGATCCCGTTAATCAAATGACATCTCATGTCTATGGCTAGGAAACTTAAGCATCTTTGATTCAACGAGCTAGTCAAGTAGAGGCATACTAGTGACATTCTATTTGTCTATATATTCACACATGTACTAAGTTTCCGCTTAATACAATTCTAGCATGAATAATAAACATTCATCATGATATAAGGAAATATAAATAACAAATTTATTATTGCCTCTAGGGCATATTTCCTTTTGTCTCCCACTTGCACTAGAGTCAATAATCTAGATTACACAGTAATGATTCTAACACCCATGGAGTCTTGGTGCTGATCATGTTTTGCTCATGAGAGAGGCTTAGTCAATGGGTCTGCATCATTCAGATCCGTATGTATCTTGCAAATCTCTATGTCTCCCTCCTTGACTTGATCGCGGATGGAACTGAAGCGTCTCTTGATGTGCTTGGTTCTCTTGTGAAATCTGGATTCCTTTGCCAAGGCAATTGCACCAGTATTGTCATAAAAGATTCTAATTGGACCCGATGCACTAGGTATGACACCAAGATCAGATATGAACTCCTTCATCGAGACTCCTTCATTTGCTGCTTCTGAAGCAGCTATGTATTCCGCTTCACATGTAGATCCCGCCACGACGCTTTGCTTAGAACTGCACCAACTGACAGCTCCACCGTTCAATATAAATACGTATCCAGTTTGTGACTTAGAGTCATCCGGATCAGTGTCAAAGCTTGCATCGATGTAACCATTTACAACGAGCTCTTTGTCACCTCTATAAACGAGAAACATATCCTTAGTCCTTTTTAGGTATTTCAGGATGTTCTCGACCGCTGTCCAGTGATCCACTCCTGGATTACTTTGGTACCTCCCTGCTAAACTAATAGCAAGGCACACATCAGGTCTGGTACACAGCATTGCATACATGATAGAGCCTATGGCTGAAGCATAGGAAACACCTTTCGTTTTCTCTCTATCTTCCTTAGTGGTCGGGCATTAAGTCTGACTCATCTTCACACTTTGTAATACAGGCAAGAACCCTTTCTTTGCTTGATCCATTTTGAACCTTTTCAAAACTTTATCAAGGTATGTACTTTGTGAAAATCCAATCAAGCATCTTGATCTATCTCTATAGATCTTGATGCCCAATATATAAGCAGTTTCACCGAGGTCTTTCATTGAAAAACTCTTATTCAAGTATCCTTTTATGCTATCTAGAAATAATATATCATTTCTAATCAACAATATGTCATCCACATATAATATTAGAAATGCTACAGAGCTCCCACTCATTTTCTTGTAAATACATGCTTCTCCAAAAGTCTGTATAAAACCATATGCTTTGATCACACTTTCAAAACATTTATTCCAACTCCGAGATGCTTGCACCAGTCCATAGATGGATCGCTGGAGCTTGCACACTTTTTTAGCATCCTTTGGATCGCTAAAACCTTCATGTTGCATCATATACAACTCTTCTTCCAGAAATCCATTCAGGAATGCAGTCTTTACATCCATTTGCCAAATTTCATAATCATAAAATGCAGCAATTGCTATCATGCGGGCGAGAAAGTCTCATCATAGTCAACTCCTTGAACTTGTCAAAAACCTTTCGCAACAAGTCGAGCTTTGTAGATAGTAATATTACCGTCAGCGTCAGTCTTCTTCTTGAAGATCCATTTATTCTCGGTGGCTTGCTGATCTTCGGGCGATTCAACCAAAGTCCACACTTTGTTCTCATACATGAATCATATCTCAGATTTCATGGCCTCAAGCCATTTTGCAGAATCTGGGCTCATCATCGCTTCCTCATAGTTCGTAGGTTCGTCATGGTCAAGTAACATGACCTCCAGAATAGGATTACCGTACCACTCTGGTGCAGATCTTACTCTGGTTGACCTACGAGGTTCGGTAGTAACTTGATATGAAGTTTCATGATCATCATCATTAGCTTCCTCACTAATTGGTGTAGGAGTCACAGGAACAGATTTCTTTGATGAACTACTTTCCAATAAGGGAGCAGGTACAGTTACCTCGTCAAGTTTTACTTTCCTCCCACTCACTTCTTTTGAGAGAAACTCCTTCTCTAGAAAGGATCGATTCTTAGCAACAAATGTCTTGCCTTTGGATCTGTGATAGAAGGTGTACCCAACAGTTTCCTTTGGGTATCCTATGAGGACACATTTCTTCGATTTAGGTTCGAGCTTATCAGGTTGAAGCTTTTTCACATAAGCATCGCAGCCCCAAACTTTAAGAAACGACATCTTTGGTTTCTTGCCAAACCATAGTTCATAAGGCGTCATCTCAACGGATTTAGATGGTGCCCTATTTAACGTGAATGCAGCCGTCTCTAAAGCATAACCCCAAAACGATAGCGGTAAATCAGTAAGAGACATTAGATCGCACCATATCTAATAAAGTGCAGTTACGACGTTTGGACACACCATTACGCTGTGGTGTTCCGGGTGGCGTGAGTTGCGAAACTATTCCGCATTGTTTCAAATGAAGACCAAACTCGTAACTCAGATATTCTCCTCCATGATCAGATCATAGAAACTTTATTTTCTTGTTACGATGATTTTCTACTTCACTCTGGAATTCTTTGAACTTTTCAAATGTTTCATACTTATGTTTCATTACCCATATCTGCTTAAATCATCTGTGAAGGTGAGAAAATAACGATACCCACCGCGAGCCTCAATATTCATCGGACCACATACATCAATATGTATGATTTCCAACAAATCTGTTGCTCGCTCCATTGTTCTGGAGAACGGAGTTTTAGTCATCCTGCCCATGAGGCATGGTTCGCAAGTACCAAGTGATTCCAAAAGTCCATCAGAATGGAGTTTCTTCATGCGTTTTACACCAAGATGACCCAAACGGCAGTGCCACAAATAAGTTGCACTATCATTATCAACTCTGCATCTTTTGGCTTCAATATTATGAATATGTGTATCACTACTATCGAGATTCAATAAAAAGAGACCACTCTTCAAGGGTGCATGACCATAAAAGATATTACTCATATAAATAGAACAACCATTATTCTCAGATTTAAATGAATAACCATCTCGCATCAAACAAGATCCAGATATAATGTTCATGCTCAATGCTGACACCAAATAACAATTATTCAGGTCTAAAACTAATCCCGAAGGTAGATGTAGAGGTAGCGTGCCGACCGCGATCACATCAACTTTGGAACCATTTCCCACGCGCATCGTCACCTTGTCGTTAGCCAATATTCGCTTAATCCATAGTCCCTGTTTCGAGTTGCAAATATTAGCAACAGAACCAGTATCAAATACCCAGGCACTACCGCGAGCATTAGTAAGGTACACATCAATAACATGTATATCACATATACCTTTGTTCACCTTGCCCTCCTTCTTATCCGCCAAATACTTGGGGCAGTTCCGCTTCCAGTGACCAGTTCATTTGCAGTAGAAGCACTCAGTCTCAGGCTTAGGTCCAGACTTGGGCTTCTTCACTTGAACAACAACTTGCTTGTCGTTCTTCTTGAAGTTCCCCTTCTTCCCTTTACCCTTTTTCTTGAAACTGGTGGTCTTGTTAACCATCAACACTTGATGCTCCTTTTTGATTTCTACCTCTGTAGCCTTTAGCATCATGAAGAGCTCGGGAATTGTCTTGTTCATCCCTTGCATATTATAGTTCATCACGAAGCTTTTGTAGCTTGGTGGCAGTGTGAAGAATTCTGTCAATGACACTATCATCCGGAAGATTAACTCCCAGTTGAATCAAGTGATTGTTATACCCATACATTTTGAGTATATGCTCACTGACAGAACTTATCTCCTCCATTTGCAACTGTAGAACTTATTGGAGACTTCATATCTCTCAATCCGGGCATTTGCTTGAAATATTAACTTCAAATCCTAGAACATCTCATATGCTCCATGATGTTCAAAACGTCGTTGAAGTCCCGGTTCTAAGCCGTAAAGCATGACACACTGAACTATAGAGTAGTCATCAGCTTTGCTCTGCCAAACGTTCACAACATCCGGCGTTGCTCCTGCAACGGGTCTTGCACCTAGCGGTGCTTCTAGGACGTAATTCTTCTGTGCAACAATGAGGATAATCCTCAAGTTACGAACCCAGTCCGTGTAATTGCTACCATCATCTTTCAACTTAGATTTCTCTAGGAACGCATTAAAATTCAACGGAACAACAACATGGGCCATCTATCTACACCAACATATACATGCAAAATACTATCAGGTACTAAGTTCATAATAAATTAAAGTTCAATTAATCAAATTACTTAAGAACTCCCACTTAGATAGACATCCCTCTAATCATCTAAGTGATCACGTGATCCATATCAACTAAACCATGTCCAGTCATCACGTGAGATGGAGTAGTTTTCAATGGTGAACATCACTATGTTGATAATATCTACTATATGATCACGCTCGACCTTTCGGTCTCAGTGTTCCGAGGCCATATCTGCATATGCTAGGCTCGTCAAGTTTAACCCGAGTATTCTGCGTGTGCAAAACTGGCTTGCACCCGTTGTATGTGAACATAGAGCTTATCACACCCGATCATCACGTGGTGTCTCGGCACGACGAACTTTCACAATGGTGCATACTCAGGGAGAACACTTATACCTTGAAATTTAGTGAGAGATCATCTTATAATGCTACCGTCGACCTAAGCAAAATAAGATGCATAAAGGACAAACATCACATGCAATCAATATAAGTGATATGATATGGCCATCATCATCTTGTGCCTTTGATCTCCATCTCCAAAGCACCGTCATGATCACCATCGTCACCGGCGCGACACCTTGATCTCCATCATAGCATCGTTGTCGTCTTGCCAACTATTGCTTCTACGACTATCTCTACCGCTTAGTGATAAAGTAAAGCAATTACATGGCGATTGTATTTCATACAATAAAGCGACAACCATATGCCTCCTGCCAGTTGCCGATAACTTTGTTACAAAACATGATCATCTCATACAATAAAATTTAGCATCATGTCTTGACCATATCACATCACAACATGCCTTGCAAAAACAAGTTAGACGTCCTCTACTTTGTTGTTGCAAGTTTTACGTGGCTGCTACGGGCTGAGAAAGAACCGGTTCTTACCTACGCATCAAAACCACAATGATATTTCGTCAAGTTAGTGCTGTTTTAACCTTCAACAAGGACCGGGTGTAGCCACACTCGATTCAACTAAAGTTGGAGAAACTGTCACCCACCAGCCACCTATGTGCGAAGCACGTCGGTAGAACCAGTCTCGCGTAAGTGTACGCGTAATGTCGGTCCGGGCCGCTTCATCCAACAATATCGCCGAATCAAAGTATGACATGCTGGTAAGCAGTATGACTTGTATCGCCCACAACTCACTTGTGTTCTACTCGTGCATATAGCATCTACGCATAAACCTGGCTCTGATACCACTGATGGGGAACGTAGTAATTTCAAAAAAATTCCTACGCACACGCAAGATCATGGTGATGCATAGCAACGAGAGGGGGAGTGTATCTTCATACCCTTGAAGATCGCTAAGCGGAAGCGTTTATCAACACGGTTGATGTAGTCGTACACCTTCACGATCTTCTCCGATCAAGTACCGAACGTACGACACCTCCGCATTCAACACACGTTCAGCTCGATGACGTCCTCGCCTTCTTGATCCAACAAGACGGGCGAAGTAGTAGATGAGTTCCGGCAGCACGACGGCGTGGTGACGGTGTTGGTGAAGAACAATCTCCGCAGGGCGTCGCCTAAGCACTACAGAACCTATGAGGAGGATAAACTAGAGGGGACGGGGTTGCCGACACACGGCTTGGTGTTTCTTGATGTGTCTTTGGTGCTAGCCCTGCCCCTCTATTTACATGTTGAGCCTTGGGGTCGAAACTTGGAGTAAAAGCCTCCACAAAGTCGGTTTCACCCGAAAGGCAAGAGTCCTTCTTGAACTCCAGGGCCAGACGCCAGGGTTCCTGGCGTCTGGACCCAGACACCAGGGACCCTGGCATCTGGCCCCTGGACTCCGCAAAACTTCCTTTTGTGCTTTCCACAAACCTTGTGGGCTTTCCCCTTTGGCCCAAATAAAGTGTTCTCATACCCAAACATTTCGGGAAACATTCGGAACCCGGTGAATTTTGAAACTCTTCCGGAGACCAAACACTAATATCCCATATATCAACCTTTATCTCCGAACCATTCCGGAGTTCCTTGTCATGTCCGTGATTATATCCGGGACTCCGAACAACATTCGGTCATCAACATACATAACTCATATAATACTATATCATCGATGAATGTTAAGCGTGCGGACCCTATGGGTTCGAGAACTATGTAGACATGACCGAGACACCTCTCTGGTCAATAACCAATAGCGGAACCTGGATGCCCATATTGGCTCCTACATATACTACGAAGATCTTTACCGGTCGAACTGCATAACAACATATGTTGTTCCCTTTGTCATCGTTATGTTACTTGCCCGAGATTCGATCGTAGGTATCTCAATAGCTAGTTCAATCTTGCTACTCGCAAGTCTCTTTACTCATTCCATAATACATCGTCCCGCAACTAACTCATTAGTCACATTACTTGCAAGTCTTATAGTGATTTGCATTACCGAGAGGGCCTAGAGATGCCTCTCCAACAATCGAAGTGACAAATCCTAATCTTGATCTATGCCAACTCAACAAGTACCATCGGAGACACATGTAGAGCACCTTTATAATCACCCAGTTACGTTGTGATGTTTGTAGCACACAAAGTGTTCCTCCAGTATTCGGGAGGTGCATAATCTCGTAGTCATAGGAACATGTATAAGTCATGAAGAAAGCAACATCAACATACTAAACGAACAAGTTCTAAGCTAACGGAATGGGTCAAGTGAATCACATCATTCTCTAATGATGTGATCCCGTTAATCAAATGACATCTCATGTCTATGGCTAGGAAACTTAACCATCTTTGATTCAACGAGCTAGTCAAGTAGAGGCATACTAGTGGCATTCTATTTATCTATATATTCACACATGTACTAAGTTTCTGGTTAATACAATTCTAGCATGAATAATAAACATTCATCATGATATAAGGAAATATAAATAACAAATTAATTATTGCCTCTAGGGCATATTTCCTTCAGTCTCCCACTTCCACTAGAGTCAATAATCTAGATTACACAATAATGATTCTAACACCCATGGAGTCTTGGTGCTGATCATGTTTTGCTCGTGAGAGAGGCTTAGTCAACGGGTCTGCAACATTCAGATCCGTATGTATCTTGGAAATCTCTATGCCTCCCTCCTTGACTTGATCACGGATGGAATTGAAGCGTCTCTTGATGTGCTTGGTTCTCTTGTGAAATCTGGATTGCTTTGCCAAGGCAATTGTACCAGTATTGTCATAAAAGGTTTTCATTGGACCCGATGCACTAGGTATGACACCTAGATCAGATATGAACTCCTTCATCCAGACTCTTTCATTTGCTGCTTTCGAAGCAGCTATGTATTCCGTTTCACATGTAGATCCCGCCATAACGCTTTGCTTAGAACTACACCAACTGACAGCTCCACCGTTCAATATAAATACATATCCGGTATGTGACTTAGAGTCATCCGGATCCGTGTCAAAGCTTGCATCGATGTAACCATTTACGACGAGCTCTTTGTCACCTCCATAAACGAGAAACATATCCTTAGTCCTTTTTATGTATTTCAGGATGTTCTTGACCGCTGTCCAGTGATCCACTCCTGGATTACTTTGGTACCTCCCTGCTAAACTAATAGCAAGGCATACATCAGGTCTGGTACACAGCATTGCATACATGATAGAGCCTACGGCTGAAGCATAGGAAACACCTTTCGTTTTCTCTCTATCTTCTTCAGTGGTCGGGCATTGAGTCTGAATCATCTTCACACTTTGTAATACAGGCAAGAACCCTTTCTTTGCTTGATCCATTTTGACCTTTTTCAAACCTTTATCAAGGTATGTACTTTGTGAAAGTCCAATCAAGCGTCTTGATCTATCTCTATAGATCTTGACGCCCAATATATAAGCAGCTTCACCGAGGTCTTTCATTGAAAAACTCTTATTCAAGTATCCTTTTATGCTATCCAGAAATTCTATATCATTTCCAATCAACAATGTGTCATCCCATATAATATTAGAAATGCTATAGAGCTCCCACTCAGTTTCTTGTAAATACAGGCTTCTCCAAAAGTCTGTATAAAACCATATGCTTTGATCACACTATCAAAACGTTTATTCCAACTCCGAGATGCTTGCACGAGTCCATAGATGGATCACTGGAGCTTGCACACTTTGTTAGCATCCTTTGGATCAATAAAACCTTCAGGTTGCATCATATACAACTCTTCTTCCAAAAATCCATTCAGGAAATGCAGTCTTTACATCCATTTGCCAAATTTCATAATCATAAAATGGAGAAATTGCTAACATGATTCGGACGGACTTAAGCATCGCTATGGGTGAGAAAGTCTCATCGTAGTCAACTCCTTGAACTTGTCAAAAACCTTTCGCAACAAGTCGAGCTTTATAGACAGTAATATTACCGTCAGCGTCAGTCTTCTTCTTGAAGATCCATTTATTCTCGATGGATTGCCGATCATCGGGAAGTCAACCAAAGTCCACACTTTGTTCTCATACATGGATCCTATCTCAGATTTCATGGCCTCAAGCCATTTCATGGAATCTGGGCTCATCATCGCTTCCTCATAGTTCGTAGGTTCGTCATGGTCAAGTAACATGACCTCCAGAATAGGATAACGTACCACTCTTGTGCGGATCTTACTCTGGTTGACCTACGAGGTTTGGTAGTAACTTGATCTAAAGTTTCATGATCATCATCATTAGCTTCCTCACTAATTGGTGTAGGAGTCAGAGGAACATATTTCTGTGATGAACTACTTTCCAATAAGGGAGCAGGTACAATTACCTCATCAAGTTCTACTTTCCTCCCACTTGCTTCTTTCGAGAGAAACTCCTTCTCTAGAAAGGATCCATTCTTAGCAACAAATGTCTTGCCTTAGGATCTGCGATAGAAGGTGTACCCAGCAGTTTCCTTTGGGTATCCTATGAAGACACATTTCTCCAATTTAGGTTCAAGCTTATCAGGTTGAAGCTTTTTCACATAAGCATCACAGCCCCAAACTTTAAGAAATGGCAACTTCTGTTTCTTGCCAAACCATAGTTCATAAGGCGTCGTTCTCAACAGATTTAGATGGTGCCCTATTTAACGTGAATGCAACCGTCTCTAAAGCATAACCCCAAAACGCACTACAAAAAAAATAGACTTCTGTGATGATACGTGTTTGTCACAGTAGGTCGCGTTTTTTGTCATGCATGTACATCCATGACGATTTTATGACAGAATCAAGATAGTCATACCTGTGATGTCTTAGAAGTGTTCCATGACATTACAAAAATTATCATCACGGAAGTGTCCACTTCCATGACGATAAATCGCGCATCACAGAAGTGCTTTCGTCAAGGGTGACCGACATGTGGCATCCACCGTAACGGAACACCGTTAAGCTATCGGGTCGGGTTTTGGATCCAATAACCCGTTAAAAGCCCCGACCAATGGGGATTTTCCATGTGTAAAATCATCATTGGCTGGAGGAAACACGTGTCGGCTCATCGTTGGGGTAGATGTCATCCACTCATTGGACAGAAGGTGCCTATGATACGTCGACACGTGGCATGGCCCAACATAGGCCCATTCCTGTGAAAAGGCTGACCCGTTTGACTTGGTCAAAAGGTGGCGGGCCGACCCATGGAAAGCCTGTTAACGGCATGTTCGCATATAGCCCATTTACAGCCCGCTAAACCAAGGCCCGTTACGCCCTATCTGAATTAGGCCCAGTAGCGTCATCTGGGCCATCCAATATGATTCCAGCCCGTTTTCACTTTTGGCCCATGTATGGCCCATGACGTCTTTCGGCCCATATGAGGCCCTTTGTAACTCTTGGCCCATTAACGACCCGTGGTGAAATTGTCCCCTAATGAACAGTGTATCACTTTACACCCATTAACGGCCCGTGGTGAAACTGGCCCGTAATGAACAGTGTATCACTTTATACCCATTAACGGCCCGTTATTCTGTTGGGCCGTTTCCAGCCCATATTATCTTTCGACCTTCTTAGAGCCCATTTATTCTTAAGCTCATTTCCAGCATTCATTTACTTACGGCCCGTTACTGTCATTTTCTGCTTGTGGGCCAAATTCAGCCCGTGGTTACAGTCGGCCCGTTTATGGCCCGTTAATATGTTGGACCATTTTCATAACCTCATCAAATATGGCCTATTAACGATGGCCCATTATGGTCGGCCCGTGAACGGACGATTCCAACTCTAGCCTGTTTACGGCCATAATGCGGTCTGTTATTGGCCCATGTTTGGCCAATCGATCATACGACCCGTATAAGGCCCATTGATGATACGGCCCGTAGAAGGCCCATTGTTTCTACGGCCCGTAGAAGGCCCATTGTTTCTACGGCCCATAGAAGGCCCACTGTTTCTACAGCCCGTAGAAGGCCCACTGTTTCTACGGCCCGTAGGAGGCCCAGTGTCACTACAGTAAATATTAGCCCATGGTTATTGTGGCCTAGTTTAAAAAAATAGGTTTTTGCATCCACTAGCAAACCGCGGAAAAATAACTGCAATGACTACAAGCAAACAAATAAACAAGACAACAAGGAAATAAATAAGCAAGCAACTTGCGCTAGGCTATCACGGCTATCACACATATTACATCCACTGGGCATCAAAGTTCGCCACCAGTGCAAATAAACGCGCTGACAAAAGAATATACAAAACTGAGAGCACTTCAAAAGGCACTAGCCCTGGCCAGGTCGCCCCCCCCCAAACAACCGAAGAAGTTGAGTAGACCTCAGTTGTGTCAATGATAGATGCATCAACAGTAGATGTAAGGCATGATGGTGCGGACGGTAGTCCTCTGACATCTTCATTGCATCTTTGACTTCAAGTCGGAGCTGAGCTGAAACAAGCCTTTCCGCTTTAAGTTGAGACTGAAGAAGTCGAACTGATTGAGGCAGCGACTGCACAGAGGTTGTCTCACACCTGCTAGTGAGTAGCTTCAACTCACTGTCTTCATCAAGACAGGACCTTGGGGTCATCTCACTGTCCTCAAGATGGTTTGTCTCACTATCTTCGCTAAAGTTCTGCCCGGCGTAAGAGATACGACTCTGAAAGAGAAACAAGGAGACACGTAACATGTTTCACAATTATATAAGCAAATAAATGGATATGTTCTGCACATGTTTTTACAACTACATTTTGAAACTGGTAGTTGTTGCAAACATCCAATCAGATGTAAACAGCAAAGCAAACAACAGTGGAGGAAATGATGCCTATCCAAATCTATACTAGAACGAAGTTTGAAGGCTTGAGAAGGATGAACTTACATTACATGTTAACACAGGCTGGAAAAAGCCCTTCTCCATGTTGATGGAAGGATAATTCAATAAATTCCCCAAAGAAAATTCTTTATAAGCATTGCCATTATTCTACATTTTGCAAAGAGTAAATATAGATCAAATAATATTGGAAGAAACAGAGGATAATGAAGCTCAGGTGCAGACTGATGATACATAATCAAATAACAATTAATTAAGTACAGCGTTACAAGGCAAAAGGGAGAGAGGTACTGACAAGAGCAATGCATAGCCCAGTATTGTAGTGAGATCGTATGATCCTTTGAGCAAGGAGATTCATCTAAAATTAGTTTTCATACAAGAGAGAAGGTAAGGCACATGAAGAAATTTAGGAGTTCAAATTTTGAATTGATATCATAGACAATACCTGACACTAGGCTCTCAGCAGTTCTAATAGGGGTTTGGCCACTGGAGTAGGGGTAAAGTGTGGTACAGTTGGGCCTGTGTTTTCTGTGGCTGTTGATCTATCTGATTTAATAGGTATCACTAGCTTTTCCAAATACCTAGTTTGTACTCCTTGAGGATCTACAGTCACCCTCTTCCTTTTGGACATCTATTACGAACGAACAACATTTGACTGAAAAAACATAGTGTGACAACACATGGAATAGGTACAGAAAATGGATAGGTATGGCATATACTCATATATGATGCTTAAACTAAGCAGATGGTGTAACAAAGTAGAAGTAATGCAAGAGGTCAGATGCAAAATATGTGCGACCAATACAACTTTGCAAAGTTAGAGCAAGCACCTTTATGGGTGAATAAGATAGGCCATCCTCCACCATGCCAAGTTTGTTAGCCAGTGGATTGTTCCACCATATTCCACTCGTGCGCCCATTCTCATATTCATTTTGATAATGTTCAATATCCGACATGCATGAAAACATAAAAACAAGTGAGATTTTCTTTGTAATGCAGAAGTGATTCTAATCCAATACTGCCTCCCTGTAAACCCCTTTGTGCTATCTCTACAATTCTTTTAAGAGATGCCATGCATGCTGTAATTTGGTGTGTGCATTAATATAATGTGGCCTACTACTCAAAATATGAGATCTCCAGAAGTGATGACACTTCGCAGATGACATCTTCAACATATAGTAAAGAAGAACAAGTCGACCTGACCTGACAGATTCAAAATATACTAAGGGAGAACAACTCGACCTGACCAGTCGACCGCAAGAGAAGAGGATCATCTTAAAGAAGAGCAGAAGAGCAAGCAGATTGAAGATATTACAAGTCTTTCAATACAATGTCGGTTGGCCACCCATGATGAACCAGAGCACACAGAGAAATACTATTCTTTCCGGTCTCTCCGTATGTGGCTCACATGCATTTTGAAACTAAAGTAGGAACATTTAGCTAACCAATTAAACATCTCTCAGTTTTACTAATATCAGCAATAATATCAGATATGAATTTGTACAACTAAGCTTGTTTAGCTCGATGGGTGGAGCAGTGCTATTATGAGACGAACCACGTAGGCTGATTGTGGTCATCATAAAATGGGGAAACTGTTGGGGATAGAACTACTGGGTGTAAACCGCCCAGGAGGGGCCGGTCCAGCCTCAACTATATTGAAGCCCATGAAGACCCAGAAGATGGCGCTTTACTAAAGAAGCTTAGAGGCCCGGAGCCCAAGGGCGGATTAGGGCCCGTAGTGGTAAACCGCCATGGTCATGTAACTTGTATTGTAAGTTAGGAGAGGAGAGACCGAGCCGGACACTTGTATGAGCCGGCCTCGAGAGTCTGTAAACCGGCCGGGCGTCAACCTGTATATATATAGGGATGACCTGGCGGCGGTTCAGGGACAAGAAACAACAACTCGAGAGCCAGGCATAGCGTGTTTCGCTCCCTGGCAATCGAGACCCCAATAATCCCATCACAACTAGACGTAGGCTTTTACCTTCATCGAAGGGGCCGAACTAGTATAAAACTCTCATGTCCTTTCTCCGGTTTAACCCCTTCAAGCTAACCCGTCGCGATGGCTCCACGACTAAGTCCTTTCATGAGGACATCTGACGTGATATTTCCACGACAGAAACCATAAGCATGATGAGTACAATGTTGACCGTGGCAGTGGGATGGCAGATCTAAAGCTGCAAACCGCGCAAAGGGTAGTTAGCAACCGATGTTTGCTTTGAAATAATAACTAAGATTTGGTATGGACAAGAAAGTACGGTCAACAAGTGAGAAAGAAATGCAATTATGCTGTCTCTCTATATGTCGCGACATGCATTTGGAAACTCAAGTGGGACCTTTAGCTAACCAATTAAATGTCTCGGTTAACTAATATCAGTATCATATCACGATCATATTTGAACAAGTAAGCTTTCGAATTCTGAGTGTTGTGTTGTTTAGCTTGAAGGGTGGAGCAATGCTAGTACGACAGAAAGCACCTACGCAGATCATAGTAGAGTAGATAAAAGGGGAAAACCCTAAGCATCAAGAGAAAAATCAGGAAAGTGGAACTAGCTGGACCAGTGGGTGGCGCATATGCTTTTCGAAACGATTATAGGAACATTAGGTGACCAATTAAACGTTCTCTGTTTTAGTGATATGAGCATCATATCAGATTCGTATTTCAACACGTAAGCTTTGGGTTTGAGGTCTTGAGGAGCAGTGCTAGCACGACACGAAGCACCTACGATGATGGTAATGAATATAAAGGGGGGAAACCATAAGCTTTATGAGTATAGTGCCTGTGCCATGGCGGACCTGAAGGTGCAAACCGGACAAAGCTACTTCGCAACCAAGTTTGCTTTCAACTAGCCACTACGATTTGGTACTGACAAGAAAAGTACAGTAAACAAATTACGATCTATTTTCCGGGTGAGATGAATAACTTAAGCACATATGGAACAATACCACCTCTCTTGCGACGCCGTGTAGGCCTATGCTGATACGTTGAGGGTGCTGCAGGTGCGATGGCTGTCGGCGGCGGGGAAGAAGACTTTAGACGGCAGACGGTCGGGTCAGGGGATAAATCCTGTTGCCGTGGACGAGGTGGTCGTAGGAGCAGCAACGGCAAGGTGGATGATGGTGTCGATGAAGCGAGAGGAGGCGATGAAAGGATCCTGGTCCAGCACCGTGGATGAGAGACTTCCATCTCTTGCAGTGGACGAGGGGTAGGGGTAGCGGCTCCGGCAAGGTGGAGGATGGGGTGGCGGACGGAAGAGGCTGGCCGCAGTGCGGAGCTTGTCGTGCTGCCGGTGGTGTATGAATGGGGAAATGGAGGGGAGGGGGGGATCTCAAACTTTGCGACGCGCTTCTCTAAAATGTGGGAAAGTTACGAACTTATCCCCCGTTTAAAATTTCAGACATCACGTTGGTTGGGAATAGGACGGTAATCTCGCATCTCCCAAATATTTGCCGGTAACTATTTCGGGCGAGGAGAGGGTATTTTGCCGCCCACGGTTGGCGCCCGCGGTCTATGAACAGGGCTGACAGGTAGGGCGGTTGTGTCACATCTGAGGGAAGTTACACATCCGCCCCTATTTAAAATATTAGCCTACATCAATTTCGGACGAGGAGAGTTTGTTTTGCTGCCCACCGTGTATGAATGGGGAAATGGAGGAAGAGACACATGTCTTTCGGACGAGCTTGAATCAAATGTGTTTTGCCGCCCACGTTTGGCGCCCACCGTGTCTGAATGGGCTCAGAGGCCGTCGTGTCACGTCTGATTGAAGTTACTAGTCTACCCCTATCGACAGCAGTGTAAATCCGGTCGGTAAGGATGTCAAGTGGCAGGGGTAGACAATAATTTCCATCTCGCAAACACTTGCTTCGGGCAGCCCACAAATTATAGTGGGTGTTTAGCCGCTTCGTTCAAAACTTGGGAGAATCAGCATTCACATTTGCCCTAGGCCCCGACGAACTGAATTCAAATCCAATTTGTATTCGATTACGAATATCCACAGATAATTCTACGTTTTGTTATTTATTTCTTCAAAACCACAACACATATTTATTCCACCTTTATATATGATTATCATTTAGAAATGCCGTGATCTTTGAATTCAGTAGGTTGGATACACTCTGAGTCAAACAGTTATTTCATCCAATACAATATGCTCACACGAAAAACAGTTCACCTTATGTCAATCATACAAGTATTGAGGATTACCTCGCCTAAAAAATTCGGATCATTACAACACATGGACAACATAGGGGTTCTTGCAACATAATCCATTCAGAGACATGACACAACATGCAAGTACAATAATCTAAGGACAATTTCAACTGGTATCTAAAGAAGAACCGGGATTACCCTGGGCTTCAGATAGCAGAAACAACAGGACCTCCTCCGTCTTCAAATGCAACATTCTTACTTCCTCCAATTCTTTTGTTGCTTGCATAATGCGTGCCGCTAATTCCGTAATTTCCAGCCTCAAGATAATGATTACCTCATTCATGGCAGCCACACCATCTCTTTTTGCCTCGAGTAGAGCCTCAAGCACTATAATATCTATGCTCAGACTGCTCTCCGGCGGTGTTGCCTCTGAACTGCTACCATCTGGTAACATGGATGGCGCACTACTTCCAAATAGTTTCTGGGGTTGTACATTGTGTCCTAGTGTGAACGGCATCCTGAAAGGTTTCTGCTGGACATAAGGAAGAGATAGTTATCGTATGATCCAGGCAGTAAGCTTACATGGTAAACAACAGACAAATTATTTCCGAGCATGGCAAACTATATTTAAATGGTTTGAAGCAGCATCAGTCGAAAAGAAATTAAAATGGTAAGATGAAACAAGGGATGTAAGAGGCAAATAGACGACATCCGCCAGTCCCATCTAGTTAGTTTTTGCTAGCTCCATAGTTCATTTTCCTCAAAAAACAAAAACTCTTTTGAACTATCATACCACTAGTGGACTTTAATCGGGATTAACTGGGACCCAGTTGACATCCCTAGTTGAAAGGGAGTGTACCACCTCTATATTTAAGTTGCCAAGGCATCTAAGCAGTTGAAATAATCTAAGGAAGCACTTAACAGCGTGGCCTCATATAAACTACGAAGACAGTCTTGTGATGAAGTTGAGAGGAAAAGTTAAGGACTCAAATGACATAGGGATGCATTTCTTTACGATAGTACAGCAGGCACTGCTGACATATTGGCCAACTCAGGTATAGCATAACAACAAACAAGCATTCGAATCAAGCAATACAACAAAGCAGACAACTAAACTATTTGTAATTTGGTAGGATTATAGGTTGAGGGCACAAGCCAAGAAAGAAGCCCACTCGCATTACATTTCACATGTACTAAAACACACTTGCTTACCATATGTTGCTGCGAAGCCTCGTTGCTGTTGCAACGTTCTTTGAAGATATCGTCAACATCCCGTGGTTGCAAATCTAGTTGTTGTAGTTTATTCTGCACCCTCTATTTAGGTAAAATTAATTTTAATCGCATGCACTGGTCCGAATTGATCATCGATGGTTCATCTAAACTAATGAAAGAAGGGTGTGTGCATACACAACAATATATCTGCTTCCCTATATTTTTATGCTTGTTCGAGGTGCCAGCCCCAAAATAACAAATATTTTGCTTGATGGGGTTGGCAGCTCCATAATTAATAGAAGCATAAAATTAGTCATGCAACTTGGGAAGATCAAGAACACACAAACAAGTAATGAACAGAGGCTCGGAGCAGTGATGTAATAGCTCGCACCAGAAAATTTAGGGTAAAACGAACAAAAAGCAGCAGAACCACATGCTAGTTTGTTGATGTGTAATTAAGCATAGATAACATTAAGCAGTCTGATGGAACCAACAGGTGGCATCCGAATAACACCATTATCATAAATATAGCATTCGAGAAGTAAAATAGTAGACAGTGATATCTAGGAAGAATAGTAATACAGTACTTAGGACAAAACTAAAGCATATTAACTATATGTGCACTGGTATGTAATTTAGCACAAGTAACATGTTCACTGCCAAAAGTATGGCCCTACAGGTGCAAGCAGAATAACGCATCTCGTGAAAGACTGAATGATGCCTTGAAGAAATTCAAAGGTGCGGTGCTTATGCTAGGAAAGTGAACGTAGGCACCAGCCGTTGGATAATAGTACCTAATTCTCGGTGGCGTATGGGTATCATTGTCATACTTGATAGCTAAGGATCGTTGATGGTGCTCGTGTTGTGGTTGAGTTTGGGCCGGCTTTCGCCATTGCTGAAGCGACTCCGGTGCTACGGTTGCAGCGCCTGTCGACATACAAGAAAGCTCATCTATGGTAAGTGAATAGTTGCACGATAAAGAGAAAAACCGAAGGAGTACAAATCGAAATAACCCGATGAGGCTGCGGTGTTGGTAAAGCAGGGGCGATGGAGTTGAATATGGCGTCCGTGGAGCGGGTCCGGTGCAATGGATGAAGGCTTCGGCGGGTGCATTGTATAGTGCTTTCGGTGAGGCGGATCTGTTGCGGCGGACGAGGGCTTGTATGAAGGGCCAGTGAAGGGGCAGACGAGGGAGTCAGTGAAGGGCCTACACTATGGTGGACGAGGGTGCCGGTTAAGCAGATCCGGTGTGGTGGACCATGATGGCGGTCAAGGAGATATGGAGCGGTGGACAAGCCAGTCGCTGAAGCGGCTCCGGTGAAGTGGTGAGTTGGTAGTTGGGGGTTCCAAGGTGCGGAAGGTAGATCCGGCGGGGTGTGAGGTCCAGCGCTGCGGCGGAGGACTAGATTCGGCGGCTTGCCGTGGTTGGGGGTGTCGGGGAGGGGAAGTGGAGGGGCTTTGGGGAAGAATGTTGGGGGCAAAGAGGGGAAAACAATGGAGTTACCAAAGCAGCCCTTTTCCGTTCATGTGGCAGGGGTAAAACAGGAATATCGCAGGGCTAAACTTTTGGGCGCGTGATATTTCGATGTGAGCTGGAAGTTTCAAAGCTTTTGGCGCCTAAAATTATAAGTGTTCTGCTCTTGTACGACCGACTATGATATCATGGCCGACAATTTGTTTGTTTTGCACGCAAAAAAGTGCAAGTTTTGAAAATCAATGTCTCCAACTCGAAACTTAGATTATTCATTCAATTAAAATATGGACCATTGAGCTACCACAAGAAAATACCATCATACGGTCCAATTCAAATGAAATTCCAAATGTGTTTATCCTAAATATGATGACAAAGCAAAAATGTGTATGTGTATGAATAAAGTGGATGATTATAAAGTCCGACCACCAATCACCACCACACCCCACTCTTCTTCACCTTATCTCATATTTGTCGAGATATCATTAGTTTTTACACATGGGATTACTCCCGCAAGGGTCAATCACAACAAGTGTTTTATAAAAAAATGCATCTTGATGTTCCGTGCAATGCACGGATCTTGCTAGTACTCCTATAGAAGACTAAGGGGTTGTTTGGTTTGTGACTAACTTTGCCAAAGATTTCCACACCTAAGGTTGGGCAAGTTTGACCAACTTAGGAAAGTGTTTGGTTCCAGCCACACCTTTGGCAAGCCATACTTGGGTCCCACATGGCATACACACAAAAAGTGTGGCAAGATTCCTTTAGGCTTGCCAACTTGTGGATTTCATTTTGATGAACTAACCTTAGGCAAGCTTGGCAAAAATGTGTGGCAAAGTGTGGCAACAGTAGGCCTAGAACCAAACAGCCCCTAAGTTGGTGATGATGGTGTGTCTACCATCCGTTGTTTCTAACCATTAGATCTACATCTAACGACTGTGAGGTAAGTTGTTGCCTTTTCTCACCAACATCCCACTTTTCTACCAATTTGCAGAAAACCCATAATTAGTATCTTAAAACCAACCACATCCCTCCCCGACCTCACCAAAACAGCCCAAGGAATATATTGTAATTGAAACATAATATATCTCTAGTGACATTTGTATATCAAAATTAGAGTGTTTTGTATCAAGTTTGTGAATAAGTATTATTATAATTATGATTCGTTGTAACGCACATGAACATTGCTAGTATTTCCAACCATGCATTTTTTTCCTAGTATTCCATATTTCGAGTTTTCCATCAAGATATTAGTCACTCATGGTTGATATTTACTTTCAATCATGTACACATATGCACTATGTAACTAGCCTTGCTTATTGGCTTGCAAAGCTTAACTTTCACTCCTACTTACAATATGTAGAGTATTTAACAAAAAATTACCACTTTAAACCAGCCCTAGGAAGAATCTATTGTACAAAAAATAGCAAAAACATACCGAAAATTTCTTAATCCACGCCAAAAACTACTACCTAGTACTCCTACTGATTAGGTTCGTTTAAACCCATTTATGACAGGGTTGGCCCACACGTCCATTTTGATGAGGAAGCTTAAACCAACACATTTTGTTTGACCGTTGACACAAGGGACCCACATCTAACCTTCTATCCTATTATTCCCCCTCAAATCATTATTTTTCCTGAACATTACTTCAAACAGTACTGATGCGTGTTCGTCGGTGGCGCCGGTGATGAGCGAGTTGGATGCCGCTCCGCCGGACGGGCCAGGCGCCTCGCTGGCCTCCGCACTGGTTGGTAGGCTAGCCCGAACGTGACTCACAAGCGAGCAAGCAACCGCGCTGGCCTTCGCTCGAGCCAGACGGCTGGCCTTAGCGTGGCGCACGCGAGAAAGCCGCCGCGCTACTGTGCCAATCTAGCTAGCAAAGCTTGCATACAAGTAGCTAGACGGAGCTATCTTGGCTAGTAGCGGCCGCGAGCCCCGGACGGAGCTGGCATCCGGGCTGCCACAACATGGGCTCCGCACCGCCTTCTGCTGGCGGCGGTAGCTGCGTCCCATGGCTGAGGATGACTAGGTGGACGGGCCAGAGGTAGGAGGTCACTCAGGGATTTTTGTGCAAACTGACATGTAGGTCCCACAAGTCATAACGCCTGGTTGAATAGAAGGCATTGACTTAATGGGCAACATGGGCCCTGTCAGAGGTTAGAGTTAGATTCTAACCGTGAACTAACTCTAACCAAAGTGGTGTTTGGATGGCAGGGTTAGATTGACAACGAATGTACCCAAACAGGGCCATGGGTTGAAACGTGCCTACAACGACACTTTGTAGAGTAGTCGTTTCTTGGTAGGGCTGGTTGGTAAGAGCATGTACAATGGTTGATAAGGTAGTCTTATCTTAAGTCTACCACGTATGTAAGTGGTAGTAGTTTCTTGGCATTTTAGTGGTTTCTTGCATTATTAGGGGTTTCTTGTAAGGAACAATGTATGTACTACTAGCGACAAAAGGCGATTCTAGGTTGCGTTGTACTCCAACGAGTATTACTAGTGGTCACGGGAGTGTATACCTCGTTTTGTGGGTTCGATCCCGGACGAACGCACGATGGCCTTTTTTTAAACAATAACTTTGCTGCGAGCCAATATTTTACATGGGTAGTTTGAGTTTTGAAGTCAAATGGACGTGCGGCACCACAATCTGGGTGCACTAGATAGCCTAGCCACGTGAATGGGTTTTCCTTCCCAGCATCCCGTGGCTCGCGTGCTCGCCCTAGACGCACCTCGCTTGCAGCTTCCTCATCAGCTAGTAGCATATTTAAACTAGCGCCTTCCAATTAAGCCCGAGGAGCTGGAAAAGCCTGGCGGGGCATTGGGAACTATGCAATATGGCTCTGTACGTAAGGTGCTCTACTACTACTCTGTAGCTTGTGGCGTTGCACGCATGGACTTCACACCATTATCGGCTCTACTATAGAAGAAATTCCTCTTGACGTGTTTTTTTTGAAACGAAGGCAGAAGCTTTGCTTCATTCATAAAGAAGGAACTACTAACAAAGTTTGATGAGATCCATTACACCTCCACAAATGGAAGCGAAAATCCTAGTCTCGCTGTATCAAATAACTCAAATGTTCTGCCCCTGCAATAACCGTCGCTGATAAACATGCTGCTAGTGTGTGCGTGAGAGGAGCAACTGAGTAGGCCAGCTACGTGAGATGAGCGGCTGAATAGAGCACCGAGAGTACCCACTAGGCCACTATGCAGGTGTACTTTCCCTGCATTGATAGTACAGCGATGGTTCTAGAGAACAGTAGTACCCTCCACTTCCAACTGTAGCTCCTTGGCCCTGAGATTCAAGAGTTCAAAACTGGTGCACTATACTAGACTAGACTAGAAGTACAATACATCGCACTACTAGTTGAGAAAAAGTAGTACTAGTACTGCTACAGTACGAGTACGTACTCCTCCATCACATAATGTAAGACATTTTTTGACACTAGTTGGCGTGTACAAAAAATAGCAAAAACATACCCAAAATTTCTTAATCCATGCCAAAAACTACTACCTAGTGCCAAAAATTTCTTACTAGTTCTATTATTTACAGTATAATGCAATCCCATAACGTTCCATAATGCTAGTACTAGTAGGAAATTGTAGCCTCACCCCTTCGCTAAGGAACGATCTACAGTTGCAAGGGACGAGGCCCTGTAGTTACTATGCTCTTATCTCCTCCTCGCTAGTCCCCCCCCCCCCGCCCCAAAGAGAAGGCAGTTCGTTGCTACTCCCATGGATTTGCCAGGCGGTTATCCTCTTAGGGGCTAGGAGACCTTGGATGACGATGCTCTGGGAGAAATCGCACGCCGCTCTGGCGTCCTCACCGCTGCAAGACTCGGTGGTTCCTGCACCAACTTTTTCAAGATGGTGCTTAAACATGCTTGGGAAAAGGCCATGCTTGTTGGTCTTCCGTGTGTCCTCGAGGAGAAGGTTCTTCTATGGGACAATCCTTCGAACAGTCCACCGCTCCCTGGCCATGGTTGCACGTTGACTCCACTAGAGTTGCCAACGTTGAGAGGTAGTCAGATTTTGTCCGATGAGCAGGTCAGTAATGGAGTTTGATCATGTAGTACTTAGTTATTACATTTCCATCCCGTAATTTCTCCGCTGCGCACCATCTTATATATAGGTCTGGGTCGGTGCCAATGAAGATTGGCTTTCATACCTCCGGCCGGATACCACCATCATTTTGCACAACATCCACAGCAGTGCGGCCATTCCAGTAGACCCCTTCTCCACCATTGAGATCGGCCTTCTAGACTGGCTGGGCTTGAATACGTATGATGATGCCTACATGAGATTGAAGAAGATAGCAATTGTGGACCCGCCGATAAAGCGACACGGCTATGACAATTACTATCTCATCATGGTGTTCGACATAAGGATTGCCATCAATGCAAGAGGTAGTAATGGCAGAGGCTGGCGCATGTTGGCGGCGATAGATTTGTACCCCTACAAGTTCGAAGACATCGTGCGCCATCTAGGCCGCATCTTCACGGTGACAAGCCAGGGGACTTGTTTCATCTGGTTGCCATCCTACAGTATGGGAGATTACAAACGGAATGCACAAACCATCATTTGCATCCCTAACGGTACTCCATTATTTTGCAGGGACCAGTCATCCCCCGATCAAAATAAGATCGCCGATCCTGGATGTGCATTTGCATCCGCGATTTGGTCTAACCTGGAACCTTGTAGCTGACTTTGGCATATTGGGATCAACTATCTTAGCAGTCGTTACCCATGGTACCACTGATGTGCAACATGGTCAATCTACCACGATCGGACCGTCCCCATCTACCCAGGTATTCCATTTTTTATCCCTCTTGCCTTCTCTTTCATTGTTGTACTAGTAGTATACTTAGTAGTACTAGGAGTACTTTTTACCTTGGAGGATGCATATAGCTAGCTAGGCCCTTGAAGACTTGAACCCACTAGCTGCCACCATTTTTGTTTTTCCATGTCTTACTATCTCATCCATGTAGCCAAGCGTGGCTATATATAATAAGCCGGTTATTTTACTTCCTCTATACCGGAGTAGTACTATTTGCTGCATAGTATTATTGACCGCCATACTTGAGCACAACATTATTATGCATGGACCTTGACTATGTACATCACCATGTGTCTGGATCTGAGATGCCGCGTGTACCAGATGAACGGCGCCGAGTTCGACCCCTGTGATGCTACGTGGGTGCCGAGGGACACTCCTGGAGAGTACTCGCTTTTCATCGGGGACAGCTACCCCATTGTGAAGCGGATGCCACCTTCCGTGCATTACACGGAAGGCCTGCCGCTCATGAAGCATGGTTGTGTCTTCAGTGTGCACCGCCGGATGAACGACATGCTGGGATACGCTATCCCTGATTTATGCCGCTTCAGCTTGGATGAGTCTCCATTGTGTGGAACCGGACTAGAAAGCTGCGATAATGCTTCCCGTTGCCCACCACTATGGATCGTTCCATCCATGAAGAACACCTGGGACTGGAACCTGGAGGAGGACATGTAGCCCATCTATAACGTGTAAGTGGAGTACGGTAATTGTGAACAGTAGCGCTGTGAATATATGTAGACTAGTTGTGCACAAATTTATCACATGAATTGGAGATGAACTTGTGTGGCATACTGGCATTTGTCCTTTAGAATTTATTACTAGTAAATGTGTTATGTGTACGTGCAACTTGTGTGGTTGTTGCACGGGCTCCAACATGCTCTTTGAGAAAAAAAGGTGGCACAACTTTGGATATATGTGATGTGGCGACATCATACAGTAGCATTGTTCGCCATAGTTGTAGTACACTCCTACTAGGACGACAACTCCTATAAAATCTTGCACTTGGCTCTTTGCCTCTTCGGGAGGTTCAATAGTTCGTACTCGTGTGAACCTTGCACTTGGCTCTTCGCCTCTTCGGAAGGTCCAACAGTGATGATACTACAGTACAATATGCTTCTAGCAATCTGACACTGATTGAACTACTGCACGTCCACCGCGAGGGCGAGGGTGAGGGAGAGGGAGAGGGAGAGGGCACTGTAGTCAAAACCCTCTCCTCGTCCTGCGAACCACCACACACGTGAGCAAGAGAGAGGCGTAGTAAGCAAGCTTCTCCTCGTTCGGCGAGTTGACGGGACACATCAAAGCAGTACTAGTACTAGTAGTCCATACTGCGTCCTTTCCGATTAATATGGCTTAATTTGAAACGAGAAAAATATACTGGCAGTCAACGTATGTAACAATATGCTCTTTACGGTCACTATATATACTTTTGCGGTGATTATACGATCACTAGCTCACCATAGAGCACCGTATTGCACCCTACTGACCGGCCACATAGTCGACATGGCACTTTGTTGACTGGTTAAATTGTCACCTGGTTTCTGGGTCCCACCTATTAGTTGGCAGAGCAAAGAAATCAGTTAAACAAAACTTTACGCAGGCGCGACAGGAGTCCAACCCTTGCGCGCGAACCACCCTGGCTGTGTATGTGAGTGCATGCACGTGTACTCCCTTGGTCTTCCAACAAAGAGTGTACATCGGCTAAAAAACAAAGAGTGTAGTACATGATGTACATATACACTTCCAATGCATTTAGCCTTTAATCTAAATCGATATTGATTGACTAATGCACCAACTTGTGCTCTAGGTATAGGCTACATATCTACCCTTAATTACAGCATGCAACGGCCTTCATTTAATCTTCTTCTCTCAATGGTCACATGCACACATAAGTATGCTATTTTTGGGCGTCAATTATGCCCTGGTCAATGAGTAAATCTCTAAATGTACAGTCTTTCACGGACATAGGGAGTAGGTTGAGCACTTGAGCGTGAGCATGTGTGTTGCATCGTGTGCTGTGTGCCGCATGGGTGTGTGAGTGTTGCGTGCGTCCATGTGTACGTGTGAGTGTTGCATGTTGCATGCATGCATGCATGGGGCTTACTCCCTCCCATTGACATGTTCATATCTCAAGCTTCCTCTATTCCCTCCATATGGTGATACTCCCTCTGTTCCCAAATACGGAGTAAAAGCCTCCTCCGTTCACAAATATGGACTAAAATGAGTGAAGTGAGCATAGAGGCATAGGGATACTGTAGAAAGGAAGTCTTCGCGATCCATTATTCCCCATCTCGGTCAGAGAGAACTATTCAACTACTCTTCGGAGTGAAGTGACAATACACGCTGCAGCAGATGGGACACATAATTAATAAGCTGAACCAGTGTGTTGGTGTTACTAAATCAGCCTTACTGATAACCCACAAGTGTAGGGGACCGCAACAACTTTCGAGGGTGAAGTACAACCCAAATTTATTGATTCGACACAAGGGGAGCCAAAGAATATTCTTGAGTATTAGCAGTTGAGTTGTCAATTCAACCACACCTGGATAACTTAGTATCTGCAGCAAAGTATTTAGTAGCAAGAGTGGTATGATTGTAATGGTAACAGTAGCAACAGAAAAGGTAAATGTTTTTGGGTTTTTGTAGTAGTTGTAACAGTAGCAACGGAAAAGTAAATAAGCGAAGAACAATATGTGAAAAGCTCGTAGGCAATGGATCAGTGATGGATAATTATGCCAGATGCGATTCCTCATGCAATAGTTATAACATAGGGTGATATAGAACTAGCTCCAATTCATCAATGTAATGTAGGCATGTATTCCATAAATAGTCATACGTGCTTATGGAAAAGAACTTGCATGGCATCTTTTGTCCTACCCTCCCGTGGCAGCGGGGTCCTAGTGGAAACTAAGGGATATTAAGGCCTCCTTTTAATAGAGATCCGGACCAAAGCATTAACACATGGTGAATACATGAACTCCTCAAACTACGGTCATCACCAAGAAGTATCCCGATTATTGTCACTTCGGGGTTGTCAGATCATAACACATAATAGGTGACTATAGACTTGCAAGATAGGATCAAGCACACACATATATTCATGAAAACATAATAGGTTCAGATCTGAAATCATGGCACTCGGGCCCTAGTGACAAGCATTAAGCATAGCAAAGTCATAGCAACATCAATCTCAGAACATAGTGGATACTAGGGATCAAACCCTAACAAAACTAACTTGATTACATGGTAAATCTCATCCAACCCATCACCGACCAGCAAGCCTACAATGGAATTACTCACGCACGGCGGTGAGCATCATGAAATTGGTGATGGAGGATGGTTGATGATGATGACGGCAACGAATTCCCGTCTCCGGAGCCCTGAACGGACTCCAGATCAGCCCTCCCGAGAGAGATTAGGGCTTGGTTGCGGCTCCGTGTCGTGAAACGCGATGAAACTTTCTCCTTGATTTTTTTCTCCCCGAGACGGTATATATGGAGTTGGAGTTGAGGTCGGAGGAGGTCCGGGGGGCCCACGAGATAGGAGGGCACGCCCCTAGGGGGGGATGCCCCCCTGTCTCGTGGACAGCCCGTGGGCCCCCTGGCCTTGATTCTTTCACCAAAAATTCTTATTAATTCTGAAAAGTGCCTCAGTGGATTTCCAGGACATTCCGAGAACTTTTCTTTTCTACACATAAAACAACATCATGGCAGTTCTGCTGAAAACAGCGTCAGTCCGGGTTAGTTTCATTCAAATCATGCAAGTTAGAGTCCAAAACAAGGGCAAAAGTGTTTGGAAAAGTAGATACGTTGGAGACGTATCACTTACCCAGTACTGCCATCATGTTTGCCAATAGAGCATGCTTCCGCAAATATGCCTACGCACCTCTGTCCTCCATTAACTGACATATGGGCCCTCTTGTGGTAGACCCACATGTCATCGGTGTAACTATTTACACTTCGAAGGACGGTATATCCTGGTAGTAGTACTAGTAGAATTGAGATATAATGCACTTTCTTCCCCATCTTCCACTCTTCTTCCTCCTCTCTTCCCCATCGTTGGCCGCACACCATTTACCCCCGCTCACTGCTCGCCCGTCCGCGCCATCTTCCTTGGTAGCTCGCGCGTACCATATCCCCCCGCTCACTACTCGGCCACACGAGGAGAAGCTTCTTCGCTCGCCCGCCCGAATCCACTTCCTCGCTGGCTCGCAGGCACCCAAAACCCCAATTGTAGAACCGGCTGACACGCAGAGCCGCGATTGGAATTCCCTCCCCGATGTTCTCTTGGAGCAGATCTGTAATCGTATGGACCTACTCAGCACCATCTGTCTGGCCGCATGCTCGGTGTCTTTGTACCATCTACTCGTCAGCAACCGGCCGACTCTTTTCAAGACACCCTGCTTGCTGATGCCCGATCCTTGCAGGTGGCCCAGACACCGACTTGACGATCCTACGGAGGTTGTCGTGGTGCCCCTCGACATGCTACCACTACCCGTCCACCTGTCCTTCATGCGCGACCACTACTGGGCGGGCATGAAGGCCAACTGGATCGTCCTCATCCACCAATCCGGTAGGCCGTGGCGTCTCGTGGATATCTACACCCAGCGAGAGATCACCCTTCCATTGTTGGATACCGCCGCCATCGAGCCTCGCGGTCCGTCGGACACTCTTGCCTACTACCCATGATACGCGTCAAGCTTTTGGCTCGACCTCTGTTTGCTGAAAGTTGTAATCTGCGAAGTGCCCACACCATCAGAAGACTACATGGATTACAAGCTCATTGCCTTGTTCAACATGGGATTAGTCTATCTGGAATCCGGTCGCCATACATGGTTATGTCTCATCATCAATCCTGTCGAGGCAACATTTTTGTCTGATGCTATAGTGCATGATGGCATCGTTTACGCAGTCAACGCACAGATTGGCTTCCTATACTGATGGAATCTATCGTCCTGTAATTGTTCTATCTCATCTCATATTTACCTTATGAATACGACTGCCTATTCATTGTTACAAATTTAGAATAGATAGTATGTCTATAACCACATCATTGCTACTCCCTCCGTCCCAAAATAAGTGTCTCAAATTTGTACTAGCTCTAGTACAAAGTTGTACTAAGCTTAAGACAATTATTTTGGGACGGAGGGAGTATATGTTCCTCCCATTTACTAGATTTTTATGACCACACATGTTATTGTTAGAGTTGATACAAGAACAATTGGCATCTAATGATTGTTAGAATACATATTATGAGCATAACATCATGATTGCTATATGTTCCTCTCGTTTCCAAGATTTTTATAACAACACATGTTATTGCTTAGAGTTGATATGAGAACAGTAGTAGTAAGTGCTATGGTAGAATATGAGTAGGCTCTGTCATAGCTGTTCTCCTCTCATTGTTACATGATGTTTGAACCATGACATATTGCTAGAATATGAAAGCCATTGGCTTATTTTTTTTAACTTAGGGTATGATTATGACCACGGCATTGCAATTCTCTGTCTATGATATGTGTCACTGTTATAATAATCTTAATTCCACACATACTCTGAACATGATTGTTTATTTTTGTCCTTCTGGTCTCTAATTTTAATTGTTGCAGCAGACGCAAATGCACTGGCCTTCATGATTCCAGGACCTGGAATCATACCAGCCGATGGGTGGTGGCTTATCGCTCGTTCAGCTGACGACAGTCATTTGATGCTCATTCGCACGTACCAAATTGACTAAACCATTACATCAAACCACATGCAGTACAATGCATGGGGCGTTCGTGACATTGATGGCTATGGCTGCTTTGTGTTCGAGAAAGATCCCAGCTCCGTTGGGCCAGGCGTATTCAACTAGAGGCGGGGTTACAGCCTCGGCAACCACTCCTTGTTCCTCGGGCTCAATTATCCGATCATCCAACCAATCATCGATCATATCACTGGTGATGATTACCGTGCTATGCAACTTCCATTAGCCAGGGGGGACTGTGTTTACACATCATACCATGGTTTCATGAATCACCATATCCAGAGATTCGTCGACACAGCTTGTTGCCAGATAATCTTCAGTGTGTGAAAGGCATCAAGCTTCCATGCGATGGATGGCTTTTGCATACCCAACATGCGGCGATGTGGTTCATGCCAACAACAAATATGCACAACTTGATTCGTGCTAATATCTAGACTGAGCCATGTATTCTACTGCTATAGCACGACCCTCTTTTGTTGGATATTATGTACTGTTGTTAGTTTGAAGCACTCCTCTGGTTTGAAGGACAGATACCTTCCTGGGATCAAGTGCATCCTAACTCACCTGCGTAGGATGTACTGATAATGATGATGGAGATGCTGTGTACTTGTTAGTTAAACCTATGTATAAATTGTGACACTAAATATGACTAGTAAGTAGTACAGTAGCAGTACTAGTATACGTCGGTCAAATTATTCATTATGTCCAGTTTAAATTTTTTTATTCATCATGTCCACACATTGAATTAACGTGACAACATGCTGCACGTGAGGTGACACAAGAATCCCGGCGGCGTGTTCGAATATTCTGGACTTCAGATTTGGAGTACCACTTATCTGTCGAAATCTTTCATCACTCACTTAAAATAGTCGATTGATCATACATTGAGTACCATATAATTGGAATTACCGATGCAAGTCGAAGAAGGATTGGCCGGCGCTGCCGGCTGGCGTCAAGTTCGATCCCATGGATCAGGAGCTGATCGAGCACCTCAAGGCCAAAGTGAGTGCTGACAACGCGAGATCTCACCCTCTCATCGATTTGCTCATACCAACCATCGACAGCGAGCACGACATATGCTACAACCAACCTGAGAAACTTCCAGGTAAGACACCGATCGGCCGTCTACTTGCACAAACATATTCCTTTGTTTATAGCTCTATTTTTCTTTTTAGACACAGACCTGGTGAAGCAATTACAATTTGACAATTAATAAAAAGTGAAACAAGTGACTGCAACATGCCAAAGATGTTATGAAAATGCAAACTATGTACACTAAAACCTGTATTCGACAATACTGCAGGTATCACACAGAGTGGCCTAAGGAAGCATATCTTCTGGCGCAATTCCAGGGTGTTCAAAAGGGGCACGTGGACGCGTCGCAAGATACAGTGAGAGTGCGGCATGCACGCGATGTGGCACAAGACCGGCAATACCTTGCCGGTGATGGTGAACGGCCGGCAGACGGGAAACACAAAGGTTCTGGTGCTGCACACCAACAAGAACTTCGACCAGCAAAGAACCAACTGGGTGATGCACCAGTACCACCTCGGGGACCTGGAGCAAGAGAAGGAGCGGGAGCTGGTCCTCTGCAAGATTTTGTACCAGACGAACACTAGGGCCTGGAGTAAAAAGATTATAAGTTAGTTTGGTATTGGTAGTTGTACTACCTTGTCGTCTGCAAGTTGGTATTGTTGTTAACGATCTTTTGGTATGAACTTGCATTTGCTTCCAACCATCATGCCGAGGGTCGACGTGGATATAAAGCTGAATCGTTTGTTTCGAAACGAATTTTCAGGCACCTGATTTTTATTCGATGGGTAGCATAAGCACCTGCCGTTCGAATTCCCAGTTCTCCAATTTTTTTGAAACAAGTGCATGCACTTATTATCACAATGAAAAAACAATATCCCTGCTGCATCCCAGTTATCAGTCTGTACTTGCAGAATTCTCTCGTTTATTGAGCACGTATATTGTTTTTTCATTTTTTTGAGACAATATATTGTTTTTTCAGGTCGAGCAAGTTTCAACTGGGCTGTAGACTGCCCAGGCTTGGTTTTGTTTTTAACAGGCCTAGCCCATGAAGACAACGGGCAACAAAGATCCAGCAGGTATCTACTGGCCTCTGCCCGCCAACTTTAGTTATATTTTGTCTTACAACATCCGCAGGCAGTTTTTTTACTGAATCAAACACACAGACCAGTTCTGTTTTCCTCTTGAAACACATGTCCTACATCCGTTTTCTAATCTCTACCTATAGTTTTACTAGTTCATATACACGTATCATTATATTGAAAACACATAAAATTCCGTTTTCATATTTACATCCTTATTTTTGTTGTTTTTTCCCACCCAACGCTGATTTTTTTACCACTGGTTTTCCCTTAAACCAACTCAATTGTCCCAAGTCTTATTTGCTTACAAAAACAAAATGATTTTTTGGCAAATCAATAAGTTCTTAATTTTTTTTTATCATTTCGGGATTACAATAGTTCGGACTCCACCGAAATATGCAAAATAAGGTTGAACTTTTTGACCGTGGTCCTGGGCCGAAAATGGGCTGTAATAAATTACTTAAGAATTAGCAAATGGGCTGCAAATTATAAAAAATAGCAAATGGGCTTTATGTTGTCTGCCACAGATTTGGAGGCTGACTTGTGGGCCTACTAAGTTAATGCGTACACAAGGCTTCTCAAAAAAGAAACTTAGTCAACAATCGACTCTACCAGCGTCAGATCGTTAGATGTCAAGCGAACAGGGACATCTAATGGCAATCGTGCTTCTTCAGTCTCTGATCTTCCTGCCCCAGCTGCCCAAACCAGCGCCGTCGGAACCGCCTGCTCCCACCTCTCGTGGCTGGCTATGCTGCCGGGCAGGCCTCACAACCCCATCATACTCGCATCCCTGGCCTGTCTATCCCTCTACTCACCCACACCTCCTATTATTTTCCGGCGACGGCAGCCGAACCAGTCAACCCTCATACTCTCCACCGCGTGGGTAGCCACTGCCGTGTCTTCCCCAGATCCGTGTCGTTCCCTTTGTAGGCCTCGCTGTTGTCCACCACCCTGGTTCTCTCGGTGCGGCGTGGTCAACTTGGTCAATGAACGACATCCATCGGAAGTGGACTGTACGTGGAGAGGCTGACAACTGGGTCCACGGCCGCACACAAGGAAATGACTCCTTATTACGCGCAAAATAATGATTCCTCCACTTGACATCCGGGACCCGCTGGAAGGACCTCTGTATTTTGCAGAAAAAAGTTCCCTCTGCTGACAGGTTGGACCCACCAACTATATCTTCGCATGCAAGGAAGTGCCTTCTTATTGCACACAAAAAAATGAATACCCCCTACCAGCTGGGACCCACCATAGTGGGAGGCTGACTTGTGGGCCTACTAAGTTGACAGGGACGGAGGGCTTTGTCAACTTAGTCAATATATGAACAATTCTAGATCCAGTGACCGTACGATGTCCATCCAACGGCCGTAGTGCTTCTTCAACCTCTGGTCTTCTTGCTCCAGCCGCCGAAAGCAGCGCCGGTCATGCCGCATGCTCCTGCCTCCTGTGGCCGGCTGTGCTTCCACGGAGGCCTCACCGCCCCCATACTACTCCCACCGCTGGCCAGTCCATCCCTCCACTCACCCACTCCCATTGTTATTCTGCGGCGACGACAGCCTCACATCGCAGCCGAACCAGTGAACCCTCATACTCCTCTACGCATGGGCATCCACTGCGCATCTTCCCCGGCTCCGTGTCGTCCCCTTCCTAGGCCTCGCCGTCATCCACCACCGTGGTGCTCTCGGCACGGCGTGGTCAATGTGGTTAACGACCGACTTCCTTCGGAAGAGTACTGTACATGGAGAGGCTGACAGTTGGGTCCACGGCAGCCGCAAGGAAGTGCCTCCTTATTACGTGCAAAATAATTATTCCTCCACCTGATAGTGGGGACCCACCGGATGGGCCACCATATTTCGCGGAAAAAACATTCCCCCCTGACTGCTGGGACTCACCAGCTACATCTTCGCACGCAAGGTGGTGCGTCCGGGCAAAAAAAAAAACGATTCGCCCCCTAACTGCTGGGACCCACCAGCTACATCTTCGCACGCAAGGAAGTGCCTGACAGTCGGGACCCACCTGGTCGAAGCGTACATAGCATTGTCATTCTGGTCGTGAACATGTACGTACATATATACTGGTCGATGTAGAGGCGCACATGTGTTGTAATAGAGGCGCGCACGTAGCATGTACACGTATGTACAACGGCCAGGGTGCAAGAAAGAAAATATGGCCACGTACGTACATACGGGCGGGGTCTCGAACGCCTACTCACGCATACGTACGGCCAGGGCTCATGTACATGGTTGGGTTGGAACGGAGAAACAACGTCGTCGTCGTGTTCATGGGGAGCCAACCGGCTGGGTTGGAACGAAATGCGTCGTCGTGTTCATCGGGAGGGCTTGGACGGAACAGGCGATGGAAACAAGGCCTGGTGTACCACAGAACGGAGGAAATGGCCTTGTGTTCGACCGGCCACGTTCGAAACGGGATTCTGTTCATCGGGAGGGGTCTGGCGTACCGCAAAACGGAGGAAACGGACCTCCTACGGTCGAAACAGGGGTCCTGTTGATCGGGAGGGGTGTGGAGCACCGCAAAACGGATGAAACGGACTTGTGTTGGAGCTCTACGGTCGAAACGGGGGTCCTATTCATCGAGAGGGGTGTGGCGTACCGCAAAATGGGACTCCACGGGATACTGTTCATCTCCACTGCCAACCTCCTCTAGCCTCCACAGGCTACTGTTCATCCACCGTTGACCTCCTTCAGCCTCCACCTGCGAGTGTTCATCCACGGGCCCTGTTCATCCAGCCTCCACCGCGCGCTACTCCACCGGCTACTATTCAACCACCCCTCTCCACGGGCTCCTATTCAACCACCCCTCCACGGGCTACTATTCATCCACCCCTCCACCGTCTATTGTTCATCCAACCCTCCACGGGGTCGTCCTGTTCATCCAGCCCTCCACGGGGTCCTGTTCATCTAGCCCCAACCGGCTCGATTGATCGGGGTCCTGTTCATCCAGAGGCAATGCCACGGGTCGTGTTCATCCACCCCACCGCCCACAGTTCATCCCCCCCTGTAATGCTCACTGTTCATCCAAACCCCCTGCAATGCCCAGTGTTCATCCAGAGGCAGCATCAATCGGCTTCAGTTAGCAGCAGTAGTGAAGGAATCGCTCGATCGCTCGGGTTCAGCAATGCGTAGCCTGCAGTGCAATCGCTCAGGTTCAGTTAGGCAATGCCTCGCTCGGGTAGAGCCCAACGCCTCGCACACACGCGCGTACGTGTACGAGAGAAACACGCATTGCTCGGCCCCCGACCACCCACCGTAACCGGGAACTCGCAGAAATTTTCCGCGCCCTCGCTTCTACCATGGTTTTTTCCGTCATGGACGGCCCAAGGAATGTCATGCAGCTGCGTCTCTGGCCCGCCCAGGACGAAAATCCCATTTTCTGTCATGATTTTTTGTCATAGAAGTAGGATCCCACCACATCCATGATGATACCCGGTTTTGTCACAATTGTCGTCATAGAAGTGTCATAAGTATGACAGAATTTTTTTTCGTTCAGCCCAAAATGTCACGGATGTGTCTTTTTTTTGTAGTGACGATAGCGGTAAATTAGTAAGAGACATCATAGATCGCACCATATCTATTAAAGTGCGGACACGATGTTCGGACACACCATTACATTGTGGTGTTCCGGGTGGCCTGAGTTGTGAAACTATTCCGCATTGTTTCAAATGAAGACCAAACTCGTAACTCAAATATTCTCCTCCACAATCAGATCTTAGAAACTCTATTTTCTTGTTACGATGATTTCCTACTTCACTCTGAAATTCTTTGAACTTTTCAAATGTTTCAGACTTATGTTTCATTAAGTAGATATACCCATATCTGCTTAAATCATCCGTGAAGGTGAGAAAATAACGATACCCGCAGCGACCCTCAATATTCATCGGACCACATACATCAGTATGTATGATTTCCAACAAATCTGTTGCTCGCTCCATTGTTCCGGAGAATGGAGTTTTAGTCATCTTGCCCTTGAGGCATGGTTTGCAAGTACCAAGTGATTCATAATCAAGTGATTCCAAAAGTCCATCAGAATGGAGTTTCTTCATGCGCTTTACACCAATATGACCCAAACGGCAGTGCCACAAATAAGTTGCACTATCATTATAAACTCTACATCTTTTGGCTTCAATATTATGAATATGTGTATCACTACTATCGAGATTCAATAAAAATAGACCACTCTTCAAGGGTGCATGACCATAAAAGATATTACTCATACAAATAGAACAACCATTATTCTCAGATTTAAATGAATAACCATCTCGCATCAAACAAGATCCAGATATAATGTTCATGCTCAACACTGGCACCAAATAACAATTATACAGGTCTAAAACTAATCCTGAAGGTAGATGTAGAGGTAGCGTGCCGGCCGCGATCACATCGACTTTGGAACCATTTCCCACGCGCATCATCACCTCGTCCTTAGCCAATCTTCGCTTAATCCTTAGTCCCTGTTTCAAGTTGCAAATATTAGCAACAGAACCAGTATCATATACCCAGGCACTACTGCGAGCATTAGTAAGGTACACATCAATAACATGTATATCACATATACCTTTGTTCACCTTGCCATCCTTCTTATCCGCCAAATACTTGGGGCAGTTCCGCTTCCACTGACCAGTCCCTTTGTAGTAGAAGCACTCAGTCTCAGGCTTAGGTCCAGACTTGGGCTTCTTCACTTGAGCAGTAACTTGCTTGTCATTCTTCTTGAAGTTCCCCTTCTTCCCTTTACCCCTTTTCTTGAAACTGGTGGTCTTGTTAACCATCAACACTTGATGCTCCTTTTTGATTTCTACCTCCACAACCTTTAGCATCACGAAGAGCTCGGGAATTGTCTTGTTCATCCCTTGCATATTATAGTTCATCACGAAGCTTTTGTAGCTTGGTGGCAGTGATTCAAGAATTCTGTCAATGACACTATCATCCAGAAGATTAACTCCCAGTTGAATCAAGTGATTGTTATACCCAGACATTTTGAGTATATTCTCATTGTCAGAACTATTATCATCCATCTTGTAGCTATAGAACTTATTGGAGACTTCATATCTCTCAATCCGGGCATTTGCTTGAAATATTAACTTCAACTCCTGGAACATCTCATATGCTCCATGACGTTCAAAATGTCGTTGAAGTCCAGGTTCTAAGCCGTAAAGCATGGCACACTGAACTATCGAGTAGTCATCAGCTTTGCTCTGCCAAACGTTCACAATGTCCGGCGTTGCTCCTGCAGCGGGTGAGAGAGTCCTAGATTAGGGGGTATCTGGACTGCCGGACTATATACATCGTCCGGACTATTGAAGCGTGAAGATACAAGACTCAAGACTTCGGCCCGTGTCCGGATGGGACTCTCCTCTGCGTGGAAGGAAAGCTTGGCGATCCGGATATTATGTTTCCTTCCTTGTAACCTACTCCATGTAAACCCTAGCCCTCCCCAGTGTCTATATAAACCGGAGAAGATGGTCCTTAGAAGGGCGATCACAATTACAATCATACCATCATAGGCTAGCTCTTAGGGTTTAGCCTCTACGATCTCGTGGTAGATCTACTCTTGTACTACTCATATCTTCAATATTAATCAAGCAGGAAGTAGGGTTTTACCTCCATTGAGAAGGCCTGAACCTGGGTAAACATTGTGTTCCTTGCTTCCTGTTACCATCAGCCTAAGACACATAGATCGGGACCCCCTACTCGAGATCTGCCGGTTTTGACACCGACATTGGTGCTTTCATTGAGAGTTCCTCTATGTCGTCACTTAGAGGCTTGATGGCGTCTTCAATCGCCAACAACACAGTCCAGGGTGAGACTTTTCTCCCCGGACAGATCTTTGTGTTCGGCGGCTTCGCACAGCGGGCCAATTCTCTTGGTCATCTGGAGCAGATCGACAGCTACGCCCCTGGCCACGAGATCAGGTTCGGAAACTTGAACGACACGCCGGACATTCGCGGAGACTTGATCTTCGATGGATTCGGGCTTGTGCGAGGAGCACAGGACAGTCACGATGAGCACGGCCTAGACCTGCTGTCGGACAATGCTCGGGATATCATCCCAGCAGTAGCCCCGGATCTAAATCCGGAACAGGTTGCGTTGCCCAAGGACGGAGGGGTGGACCCCGCCCCGCAGGCCGCATACTCATCAGCGGTGGAGACGAACACAGGTCTCTCCTCTGTGGAGGCCTGTAACCCCGGGCCCCCGGACTTGTATCTGGTTATTGGTTCCGGTCCGCATACCCTCGAGCCCGCCAAGCCAGGTTGGGCTCTGGTAATGGAGTTTACCTCTGCGGGCATCTTTTAGCACTCGCCCTTTGGCGACATGCTGAACTCATTAAAGTCTCTCTCTTTGTCAGGAGGCTCTGGGCCGAACTATGTCCGGCTTGAGTGGGAAGCAGGCGACGAAGTAATTCGCTGCCCACCCACCACCCACTTCATTGCCACAGTTGATGATTTAACCGACGTGCTTGACTTCGACTCCGAAGACATCGATGTTGGGGAACGTAGTAATTTCAAAAATTTTCTTACGTACACGCAAGATCATGTTGATGGCATAGCAACGAGAGGGGAGAGTGTTGTCCATGTACCCTCGTAGACCGTAAGCGGAAGCGTTAGCACAACACGGTTGATGTAGTCGTACGTCTTCACGATCCGACCGATCCAAGTACCGAACGTACGGCACCTCCGAGTTCAGCACACATTCAGCTCGATGACGATCCCCGGGCTCCGATCCAGCAAAGCTTCAGGGATGAGTTCCGTCAGCACGGCGGCGTGGTGACAATGATGATGCTCTACCGGTGCAGGGCTTCGCCTAAACTCCGCGACGATATGACCGAGGTGGAATATGGTGGAGGGGGGCACCGCACACGGCTAAGGAACGATCTGTAGATCAACTTGTGTGTTCTGGGGTGCCCCCTGCCCCCATATATAAAGGAGGAAGGGGGAGGTGCGGCCGGCCCCCTTGGGGTGCGCCTGGAAGAGTCCTACTCCCATCGGGAGTAGGACTCCCCCCTCTTGCCTTGGTGGAGAAGGAAAGGGGGGAGGGGAAAGAGGAAAGGGGAGCGCCCCCCCCCTTCATTGTCCTATTCGGACTAGGGGGGAGGGGGCACACGGCCTGCCCTGGCCGGCCCTCCTCTTCTCCCTCATGGCCCATTAAGGCCCATTAACCCCCGGGAGGGTTCCGGTAACCCCCCGGTGTTCTGGTAAAATCCCGATTTCACCCGAAACCTTTCCGATGTCCAAACATAGGCTTCCAATATATCAATCATTATGTCTCGACCATTTAGAGACTCCTCGTCATGTCCGTGATCAGATCCGGAACTCCGAACAAACTTCGGTACATCAAAACTTATAAACTCATAATGAAACTGTCATCGTAACGTTAAGCGTGCGGACCCTACGGGTTCGAGAACTATGTAGACATGACCTAGAACTATTCTCGGTCAATAACCAATAGCAGAACCTGGATGCCCATATTGGTTCCTACATATTCTACAAAGATCTTTATCGGTCAAACCGCATAACCACATACATTTTTCCCTTTGTCACCGGTATGTTACTTGCCCGAGATTCGATCGTCGGTATCCAATACCTAGTTCAATCTCGTTACCAGCAAGTCTCTTTACTCGTTACATAATGCATCATCCCGCAACTAACTCATTAGTCACATTGCTTGCAAGGCTTATAGTGATGTGCATTACCGAGAGGGCCCAGAGATACCTCTCTGACAATCAGAGTGACAAAACCTAATCTCGAAATACGCCAACCCAACATGTACCTTTGGAGACACCTGTAGTACTCCTTTATAATCACCCAGTTACGTTGTGACGTTTGGTAGCACCCAAAGTGTTCCTCCAGTAAATGGGAGTTGCATAATCTCATAGTTACAGGAACATGTATAAGTCATGAAGAAAGCAATAGCAACATACTAAACGATCAAGTGCTAGGCTGACGGAATGGGTCATGTCAATCACATCATTCCCCTAATGATGTGATCCCATTAATCAAATGACAACACATGTCTATGGTTAGGAAACATAACCATCTTTGATTAATGAGCTAGTCAAGTAGAGGCATACTAGTGACTATATGTTTGTCTATGTATTCACACATGTATTATGTTTCCGGTTAATACAATTCTAGCATGAATAATAAACATTTATCATGATATAAGGAAATAAATAATAACTTTATTATTGCCTCTAGGGCATATTTCCTTCAGTCTCCCACTTGCACTAGAGTCAATAATCTAGTTCACATCGCTATGTGATTTAACACCAATATTCACATCTGCATGTGATTAATACCCATAGTTCACATCATCATGTGATCAACACCCAAAGGGTTTAGTAGAGTCAATAATCTAGTTCACATCGCTATGTGATTAACACCCAAAAGAGTACTAAGGTATGATCATGTTTTGCTCGTGAGAGAAGTTTAGTCAACGGGGCTGTCATATTCAGAGCCATATGTATTTTGCAAATATTCTATGTCTACAATGCTCTGCATGAAGCTACTCTAGCTAATTGCTCCCACTTTCAATATGTATCCAGATTGAGACTTAGAGTCATCTGGATCAGTGTAAAAGCTTGGATCGTTGTAACTTTTACGACGAGCTCTTTTATCACCTCCATAGTCGAGAAACATCTCCTTAGTCCTCACTAAGGATATTCTTGACCCATGTCCAGTGATCTACTTATTAGATCAAAATTGTATTCCTTTGCCAAACACAGAGCAAGGTATACAATAGGTCTGGTTCACAGCATAGCATACTTTATAGAACCTATGCCTGAGGCATAGGGAATGACTTTTCATTCTCTTTCTATTTTCTGCAATGGTCGGGTCTTGAGTCTTACTCAACTTCACACCTTGTAACACAGGCAAGAACTCCTTCTCTGATTGTTCCATTTTGAACTATTTCAAAAATTTATCAAGGTATGTACTCATTGAAAATTTTTATCAAGCGTCTTGATCTATCTATATAGATCTTGATGCTCAATGTGTAAGTAGCTTCACCGAGGTCTTGCTTTGAAAAACTCTTATTCAAGTATCCTTTCATGCTATCCACAATTTCCATATCATTTCCAATTAACAATATGTCATCCACATATAATATTAGAAATGCTACAGAGCTCCCACTCACTTTCTTGTAAATACAGGCTTCTTCAGAAGTCTGTATAAAACCATATGCTTTGATTAACTCATCAAAGCATATATTCCAACTCTGAGATGCTTGCACCATTCCATTGATGGATTGTTGGAGCTTGCACATTTTGTTAGTACCTTTAGGATTAACAAAACCTTCTGGTTGCATCATATACAACTCTTCTTTAATAAATCCATTAAAGAATGTAGTTTTGACATCCATTTGCCAGATTTCATAACATGTGGCAATTGCTAACATGATTCGGACAGACTTAAGCATCGCTACAGTTGAGAAAATCTCATTGTAGTCAACACCTTGAACTTGTCGAAAACCTTTTTGTGACAAGTCGAGCTTTGTAGATAGTAACACTACTATCAGTGTCCGTCTTCCTCTTGAAGATCCATTTATTTAACATGGCTTCCTGATCATCGAGCAAGTCAATCAAAGTCCATACTTTGTTCTCATACATGGATCCAATCTCAGATTTCATGGCCTCAAGCCATTTCGCGGAATCTAGGCTCATCATCGCTTCCTCATAGTTCGTAGGTTCATCATGGTCTAGTAACATGACTTCTAGAACGGGATTACCGTACCACTTTGGTGCGGATCTTACTCTGGAAGACCTACAAGGTTTGGCAGCAACTTGATCTGAAGTTTCATGATCATCATCATTAACTTCCTCACTAATTGGTGTAGTAATCACTGGAACTGATTTCTCTGATGAACTACTTTCCAATAAGGGAGAAGGTACAATTACCTCATCAAGTTCTACTTTCCTCCCACTCACTTCTTTCGAGAGAAACTTCTTCTCTAGAAAGGATCCATCTTAGCAACGAATAACTTGCCTTTGGATCTGTGATAGAAGGTGTACCCAATAGTTACCTTTGGGTATTCTATGAAGACGCACTTCTCCGATTTGGGTTCGAGCTTATCAGGTTGAAAACGTTTTTCATATAAGCATCACAACTCCAAACTTTAAGAAACGACAACTTAGGTTTACTGCTAAACCATAGTTTATATGATGTTTTCTCAACGGATTTAGATGGTGCCCTTTTAACGTGAATGCAGCTGTCTCTAATGCATAACCCCAAAACAATAATGGTAAATCAGTAAGAGACATCATAGATCGCACCATATCCAATAAAGTGCGGTTACGACGTTCGGACACACCATAACGTTGTGGTGTTCCAGGTGGCGTGAGCTGTGAAACTATTCCACATTGTTTTAATTGAAGACTAAACTCGTAACTCAAATATTTGTCTCCGCGATCAGATCGCAGAAACTTTATTTTCTTGTTATGATGATTTTTCCACTTCACTCTGAAATTCTTTGCACCTTTCAACTATTTCAGACTTATGTTTCATCAAGTAGATATACCCATATCTGCTCAAATCATCTTGTGAAGGTAAAAAAAACGATACTTGCCACGAGCATCAACACTCATTGGATCGCATACATCGGTATGTATTATTTTCAATAAGTCAGTTGCTTGTTCCATTGTTCCGGAGAACGGAGTTTTAGTCATCTTGCCCAAAAGGCACGGTTCGCAAGCATCAAATGATTCATAACCAAGTGATTCTGAAAATCCATCTTTATGGAGTTTCTTCATGCGCTTTACACCGATATGACCCAAACGACAGTGCCACAAATAAGTTGCACTATCATTATTAACTTTGCATCTTTTGGCATCAATATTATGAATATGTGTATCACTATGATCGAGATCCAACAAACTATTTTCATTGGGTGTATAACCATCGAAGGTCTTATTCATGTAAACAGAATGACAATTATTCTCTGATTTTAAATGAATAACCGTATTGCAATAAACATGATCAAATCATATTCATGCTCAACGCAAACGCCAAATAACATTTATTTAGGTTCTACACAAATCTCGAAAGTGTAGGGAGAGTGTGATGATAATCATATCAATCTTGGAACTATTTCCAACACACATCATCACTTCACCCTCAACTAGTCTCTGTTTATTCCATAACTCATGTTCTGAGTTACTAATATTTAGCAACCGAACAAGTATCAAATACTCAGGGGCTACTATAAACACTAGTAAGGTACACATCAATAACCTGTATATCAAATATACCCTTGTTCACTTTGCCATCCTTCTTATCCACCAAATATTCAGGGTATTTCCCTTTCCAGTGACCATTTCCTTTGTAGTGTAAGCACTCAGTTTCAGGCTTTGGTCTAGCTTTGGTCTTCTTCACGGGAGTGACAACTTGTTTGCCATTCTACTTGAAGTTTCCCTTTCTTTCCCTTTGCCCTTTTCTTGAAACTAGTGGTCTTGTCAATCATCAACACTTGATGCTCTTTCTTGATTTCTACCTTCGTCGATTTCAACATCACGAAGAGCTCGGGAATTGTTTTCGTCATCCCTTGCATACTATAGTTCATCACGAAGTTCTAGTAACTTAGTGATGGTGACTAGAGAATTCTGTCAATCACTATCTTATCTAGAAGATTAACTCCCACTTGATTCAAGTGATTGAAGTACCCAGACAATCTGAGCACATGCCTACTAGTTGAGCGATTCTCCTCCATCTTTTAGCTATAGAACTTGTTGGAGACTTCATATCTCTCAACTCGGGTATTTGCTTGAAATATTAACTTCAATTCCTGGAACATCTCATATGATCCATGACGTTCAAAACGTCTTTGAAGTCCCGATTCTAAGCCGTTAAGCATGGTGCACTAAACTATCAAGTAGTCATCATATTGAGCTAGCCAAACGTTCATAACGTCTGCATCTGCTCCTGCAATAGGTTTGTCACCTAGCGGTGCATCAAGGTCATAATTCTTCTGTGCAGCAATGAGGATAAACCTCAGATCACGGATCCAATCCGCATCATTGCTACTAACATCTTTCAACACAATTTTCTCTAGGAACATATCAAAATAAACATATGAAAGCAACAACGCGAGCTATTGATCTACAACATAATTTGCAAAATACTACCAGGACTAAGTTCATGATAAATTTAAGTTCAATTAATCATATTACTTAAGAACTCCCACTTAGAAAGACATCCCTCTAATCCTCTAAGTGATTACGTGATCCATATCAACTAAACCATGTCCGATCATCACGTGAGATGGAGTAGTTTCAATGGTGAACATCATTATGTTGATCATATCTACTATATGATTCACGCTCGACCTTTCGGTCTCCGTGTTCCGAGGCCATATCTGTATATGCTAGGCTCGTCAAGTTTAACCCGAGTATTCCGCATGTGCAACTGTTTTGCACCCGTGGTATTTGAACGTAGAGCCTATCACACCCGATCATCACGTGGTGTCTCAGCACGAAGAACTTTCGCAACGGTGCATACTCAGGGAGAACACTTTTTGATAATTAGTGAGAGATCATCTTATAATGCTACCGCCAATCAAAGCAAGATAAGATGCATAAAGGATAAACATCACATGCAATCAATATAAGTGATATGATATGGCCATCATCATCTTGTGCTTGTGATCTCCATCTTCGAAGCACCGTCGTGATCACCATCGTCACCGGCGCGACACCTTGATCTCCATCGTAGCATCGTTGTCGTTACGTCATCTATTGCTTCTACGACTATCGCTACCGCTTAGTGATAAAGTAAAGCAATTACAGGGCGTTTGCATTTCATACAATAAAGCAACAACCATATGGCTCCTGCCAGTTGCCGATAACTTCGGTTACAAAACATGATCATCTCATACAATAAAATATAGCATCACGTCTTGACCATATCACAGCACAACATGCCCTGCAAAAACAAGTTAGATGTCCTCTACTTTGTTGTTGCAAATTTTACGTGGCTGCTACGGGCTTAGCGAGAACCGTTCTTACCTACGCATCAAAACCACAACGATAGTTCGTCAAGTTAGTGCTGTTTTAACCTGCGCAAGGACCGGGCGTAGCCACACTCGGTTCAACTAAAGTGAGAGAGATAGACACCCGCCAGCCACCTTTAAGCATGAGTGCTCGTAACGGTGAAACCAGTCTCGCGTAAGCATACGCGTAATGTCGGTCCGGGCCGCTTCATCTCACAATACCGCCGAACCAAAGTATGACATGCTGGTAAGCAGTATGACTTGTATTGCCCACAACTCACTTGTGTTCTACTCGTGCATATAACATCAACGCATAAAACCTGGCTCGGATGCCACTGTTGGGGAACGTAGTAATTTCAAAAAAATTTCCTACGTACACGCAAGATCATGGTGATGGCATAGCAACGAGAGGGGAGAGTGTTGTCCACGTACCCTTGTAGACCGTAAGCGGAAGCGTTAGCACAATGCGGTTGATGTAGTCGTACGTCTTCACGATCCGACCGATCCAAGTACCGAACGTACGGCACCTCCGAGTTCAGCACACGTTCAGCTTGATGACGATCCCCGGGCTCCGATCCAGCAAAGCTTCGGGGATGAGTTCCGTCAGCACGGCGGCGTGGTGACGATGATGATGCTCTACCGGCGCAGGGCTTCGCCTAAACTCCGCGACGATATGACCGAGGTGGAATATGGTGGAGGGGGGCACCGCACACGGCTAAGGAACGATCTGTAGATCAACTTGTGTGTTCTGGGGTGCCCCCCTGCCCCCGTATATAAAGGAGGGAGGGGGAGGTGCGGCCGGCCCCCTTGGGGTGCGCCTGGAGGAGTCCTACTCCCACCGGGAGTAGGACTCGCCCCTCTTTCCTTGGTGGAGAAGGAAAGGGGGGAGGGGAAAGAGGAAAGGGGGGCGCCGCCCCCCCTTCCTTGTCCTATTCGGACTAGGGGGGAGGGGGCGCGCGGCCTGCCCTGGCCGGCCCTCCTCTTCTCCCTCATGGCCCATTAAGGCCCATTAACCCCCGGGAGGGTTCCGGTAACCCCCCGGTGTTCCGGTAAAATCCCGATTTCACCCGGAACCTTTCCGATGTCCAAACATAGGCTTCCAATATATCAATCTTTATGTCTCGACCATTTCGAGACTCCTCATCATGTCCGTGATCACATCCGGAACTCCGAACAAACTTCGGTACATCAAAACTTATAAACTCATAATAAAACTGTCATCGTAACGTTAAGCGTGCGGACCCTACGGGTTCGAGAACTATGTAGACATGACCTAGAACTATTCTCGGTCAATAACCAATAGCGGAACCTGGATTCCCATATTGGTTCCTACATATTCTACGAAGATCTTTGTCGGTCAAACCGCATAACAACATACGTTGTTCCCTTTGTCATCGGTATGTTACTTGCCCGAGATTCGATCGTCGGTATCCAATACCTAGTTCAGTCTCGTTACCGGCAAGTCTCTTTACTCGTTACATAATGCATCATCCTGCAACTAACTCATTAGTCACATTGCTTGCAAGGCTTATAGTGATGTGCATTACCGAGAGGGCCCAGAGATACCTCTCCGACAATCGGAGTGACAAAACCTAATCTCGAAATACGCCAACCCAACATGTACATTTGGAGACACCTGTAGTACTCCTTTATAATCACCCAGTTACATTGTGATGTTTGGTAGCACCCAAAGTGTTCCTCCGGTAAACGGGAGTTGCATAATCTCATAGTTACAGGAACATGTATAAGTCATGAAGAAAGCAATAGCAACATACTAAACGATCAAGTGCTAGGCTGACGGAATGGGTCATGTCAATCACATCATTCCCCTAATGATGTGATCCCATTAATTAAATGACAACACATGTCTATGGTTAGGAAACATAACCATCTTTGATTAATGAGCTAGTCAAGTAGAGGCATACTAGTGACTATATGTTTGTCTATGTATTCACACATGTATTATGTTTCCGGTTAATACAATTCTAGCATGAATAATAAACATTTATCATGATATAAGGAAATAAATAATAACTTTATTATTGCCTCTAGGGCATATTTCCTTCAATCGACGGTATGGATGATGATGTAGGAGACACACAGGAGCCACCTCCCACAGGGCGGTGGACAGCCACCTCTTCATACGATATATATATGGTGGACACTCCGAAAGAAACAAATGGCGATGAGGCAATGGAGGATAACCCTTCCAAGAAGAAAGCAAAACATGGGCATCGCCAGCGCTGCTCCAAGCTCCACCAAGGCAATACCGGCACCGGAGACGGAAACGATCCGGCCGGTGCCGAAGATGAATACAACCCCGATCAGCCCGCCTTCAAGCAGGCCGAGCAGGAGGATGGGCAGGACAGCCCAGATGAACAGGCGACAGACGGGTATCTGGAGGAGGACAACTACATGCCCCCTCCGAAGATGAGATTAGCCTTAGCGACGACGAGTTCGGCGTGCCTGAGGACCCTGCGGAGCAGGAGCACTTCAAGCGCCGGCTTATTGCCACTGCGAGGAGCCTGAAGAAGAAACAGCAGCAGCTTCAAGATGATCAAGATCTACTCATTGATAGATGGATGAAAGTCCTGGCAGCCGAGGAATATGGACTCGAGCGCCGCACGGCTGACCGGCCACCTCGAGGTCGGGATAAAATGACATATCAGCCCAAATACCAGCCTGCACCCCCGCGCCAGTTTACTACGGCCCGGGGCAATACTCAGGACCTGCGTGATAGATTGGATAGCACCGCAGGACAACCAAGATCGATCTACGGATCACGGGGGCGCGCTGCCGCTCATGACGATGACCGTCATACCAGATACACTAACAGTAAATCCGGCCGGCCTGAACACAACCAGCCAGATTTGGCCGGACTGCGTCGTGACATAGCCCATCACAGAGGCGCCGCACACCCCCTCTGCTTCACTAATGAAGTGATGGATCATGAATTCCCAGAAGGGTTCAAACCCGTAAACATCGAATCATACGATGGCACAATAGACCCCACGGTATGGATTGAAGACTTCCTTCTCCACATCCACATGGCCTGCGGAGATGATCTACATGCCATCAAGTATCTTCCCCTTAAGCTCAAAGGACCCGCCCGACACTGGCTTAACAGCTTGCCAGCAAATTCCATTGGCAGTTGGGAAAACCTACAAGACGCATTCCTTAACAACTTCCAAGGCACATATGTGCGACCTCCGGATGGCGATGACTTGAGCCACATCACTCAATAGCCCGGAGAACCAGCCAGGAAATTCTAGACCCGGTTCCTAACTAAAAAGAACCAAACAGTTGACTGTCCGGACACTGAAGCCCTGGCGGCCTTCAAGCATAATATCCGCGACAAGTGGCTCACCCGACACCTCGGCCAGGAGAAACCAAAGTCCATGACAGCTCTCACGACACTAATGACCCGCTTTTGCGCGGGCGAGGACAGCTGGTTGGCTCGCAGCAGCACTACGCCACATTATGGCACGTCAGATGTCCGTGAAAATAATGGCAAGCTACGGCGCAACAGACACAAGCGACGGAACAACGGCGACACCACCGAAGACACGGCAGTCAATGCTGGATTCAGTGGATCTAAATCCAGTCAGCGGAAGAAGCCATTCGAAAGAAACAATTAGGGACCATCCAGTCTAGACCGTATACTGGAGCGCTCATGCCAAATTCATGGCACCCCAGACAAGCCAGCCAACCACACCAATAGAGACTGCTGGGTATTTAAACAGGCCGGCAAAATAAATGCCGAAAACAAGGATAAGGGGCTGCACAACGATGATGATGAGGAGCCCCAGCGTCCGAACACGGGGGGACAGAAGAAATTCCCCCCAGGTGAAAATGGTCAACATGATCGACGCCACTCACATCCCCAAGGGGGACGGAAGCGAGCACTACGGGACGTCTACACGATGGAGCCAGTCGTCCCCAAATTCAACCCATGGTCAGCTTGTCCGATCACCTTTGATCGTAGGGATCATCCTACTAGCATCCGTCATGGCGGCTCGGCCGCATTGGTCTTAGACCCAATCATCGATGGATTCCACCTCACGCGAGTCCTTATGGACGACGGCAGCAGCCTGAACCTGCTTTACCAGGACACAGTGCGCAAAATGGGCATCGATCCTTTAAGGATCAAGCCCACCAAAACCACCTTTAAAGGTGTAACCTGGAGTAGAGGCCCGTTGTACGGGCTCTATAACATTGGAAGTGGTCTTCAGATCTCCGGACAACTTCCGAAGCGAGGAGTATATCTTCGATATCGTCCCTTTCCGTAGTGGTTACCACACACTGCTCGGGAGAACCGCACTCGCTAGATTCAATGCGGTACCACACTATGCATACCTCAAGCTCAAGATGTCGAGCCCACGCGGGGTCATAACAGTCAACGGAAACATGGACCGCTCTCTCCGTACAGAAGAGCAAACTGTAGCCCTCGCGGCTGAAGTACAATGCGGCCTCCTCCGGTAAACCACCAATCCGGCGACGACAACCTCAAGCACCGTCAAGCGAGTTCGGAGCACCCCGCAACAGGACCACCAGGCACGCCAAGAGCACGACTAGCAGTCTGGCCTCCGCTCAAATCCCATCAAAGAAGAATTTGTGCCACGCGTACACAATTACGCACTTAAATTACCATGGGCGCAGGCGGAGGCGCAGCAGTGGCTCAGTCAACAGTGTGGTGTCACCGCCACATACCTTCGTAACCTTTCCTTTGACCTTTTAGGACATTTCTTTAGTGCAGCCTCTCCAGACGAGCTGGATTGTCGGACTTACATAGGAGAGAAAACCAAGGAGGCAACAGGCTTTGCGCACAGAAGGAAATACCCAGGTGGAATCTATTTACGATTGTTATACCTGCTTTATCTATCTGTACATAGCCTGCCCCTGGATAGGGTATGTCAAATAATCCTATTTATCTCCGCTTAATGCATTCATTGTAAACATACACTTAAACGTATTATTCATCAATGGGAGATAATATATAGCGTCAGCTTATTATTCTTATCTGAGCATTTTTTCTTACAAATGTCTATTTGATATTGCATCTGTACACCTTGGTACGTTCAGTTTGCCAGGGGCTTCTTATGGCGCCCCATAATACGGCAAGACAAATCCGAACACTTTCCACAGTGCGGCACCCCGAACTTATAGCATTATATGCATTAGCTCCGAATCATGTCTTGGGTCTACAGTTGGGATAGCCCGACTCCCTTGTTTTGGTGCCTTATGTTCCGTTATATTGGCTAAGGTAGCGCAGCAAGAACTACTGCGATTGTGTCCCAGTTCTTCCGGACGAGCACCTCAGTAGAGAAAGCCGAAAACTAACCGGCATGATGTGGCGAGAGCTGGTCGTTGTTCGAGAGGTCTTAAAATCCTTAAATAATTTTCCGCTTTAGGTGATAATTCAGCTTCGTCCGATCTAGGCGTATATAGCGCCCCAATTCAGCCTTTCGGATTCTAGGGGCTTCGCCGAAATATAAAATTGTAGACTTCTATGGCTAAGTGAAGGTTATAAAGCCGCATAGTCCGATTGCCTTGTTCGCTGCGCCGGACACCTCCTTAAGGGACCAAACATTTGGATAAAGAGTGTCCGGGTTTTCCACGAACACCCTAGTACTAGTTACATGGGGGCGGAAGCCGATGACTGGCCTACTTTCAGAATTTTATAAACAGCCGCACAGAAGGTAATATTTTAAATAACAAAAGCGCTACATAGCACAAGTAACTTCGTCCTTAAATTACAAACATGACATAAGTGAATTAATTCTAAAATTATGTCCTTGGTACATTCATCGGCCATGAGGCAAGCGCACTTGATAGCGCCATCGTAATACTTCTCCGGATAGCGATGCGCCTTGCCCTCTGGCGGCCCATCCTTCACCAGCTTCTCCGCATCCAGCTTGCCCCAATGCACCTTTGCACGGGCTAAGGCCCGGCGGGTGTCGGTGTCAAAACCGGCGGATCTCGGGTAGGGGGTACCGATCTATGCATCTTAGGCTGATGGTAAGAGGAAGCAAGGGACACAATGTTTATCTAGGTTCGGGCCCTCTCGATGGATGTAAAACCCTACTTCCTGCTTGATTAATATTGAAGATATGTGTAGTACAAGAGTAGATCTACCACGAGATTGTAGAGGCTAAACCCTAAGAGCTAGCCTATGATGGTATGATTGTAATTGTGATCGGCATTCTAAGGACCATCCTCTCCGGTTTATATAGACACCGAAGAGCTAGGGTTTACATGGAGTCGGTTACAAGGGAGGAAACATAATATCCGGATTGCCAAGCTTGTCTTCCACGCAAAGGAGAGTCCCATCCGGACACGAGCCGAAGTCTTGAGTCATATATCTTTACGCTTCTATAGTCCGGATGATGTATACAGTCTGGATGTTCTGATACCCCCTTATCCAGGACTCCCTCAGTAGCCCCTGAACCAGGCTTCAATGACGATGAGTCCCGCGCGCAGTCCTGTCTTCGGCATTGCAAGGCGGTTCCTCCTCTGAATACTCCAAGGTTATCATCGAACACGTAGGTCGTGTCCGGATCTGCAAAATGATCTTCACATACCACCGTAGAGAGAATGATACTTCAGCTGACAACTTTTAGACGACGTGACATGCCATTAGAGCCAGGTCATTATTCGAACCATTTTTTCACAACTAGGCACAACGCGCATTGCGAGGCGGTTTCCTTGACACGTCTTGTCAAAGCAGAGATCATGTCCCCTTATCACGGGATTCTCATCAATACGGGTATGGGTAATCCCCCTGTGCCATCAATCGTGGCGCTTGGGAAGTAAGCGATTCTCAACAGGCTAGTGGGTAGGCGCACCGCTTTCATCGCCTCTATAAAGGGATAAGAGTTCCCCATTCTTACCCACGCCTCCTTCCTCCCTCGCATACTCTTGCCCCCTCGAGCTCCAGCGCCCAAGTCCAGGTCTTCTCCGCACATTTAGTCATGTCCGGAGCAGGAGACAAGTGGGTGGCTTCCACCGCGACGGAGAAGAATATTGCGAATCTCCGGGCGGCCGGATACTTGGCCGCAGATATAGCACACCGGCTACCACACAGGGGGCAGGTCATTCCAACTCCAGGACCCCACGAGAGGGTCGTGTTTCTTGCCCACTTCGTCCGTGGACTGGGGTTTCCACTCCACCCCTTCGTCTGCGGGCTCATGTTCTACTACGGGCTAGATTTCCATGATCTGGCTCCGAACTTCGTCCTCAACATCTCGGCGTTCATCGTCGTATGCGAGGCTTTCCTCCGCATCAAGCCTCATTTCGGCTTGTGGATGCAAATCTTCTGCGTGAAGCCGAAGATCGTGAGTGGCCAGCAAGCAGAGTGCGGAGGAGCCATGGTGGGCAAAATGCCTAATGTCACCTGGCTTGACGGCTCCTTTGCGGAAACCGTGAAGGGGTGGCAATCGAGGTGGTTCTACATCACCGAGTCGCGCAACGCTAACTGGGCGGCGGCCCCCGAGTTCCGATCTGGAACCACTATGCGGCTCACCTCCTGGGAATAGAAGGGCCTGCTATTGGGCGAATCTACAGAGCTGACCGGACTCATAAACTGCATCAAGGTCATGAAGGACAAGAAAATTGAGCTTGTCAACGTGATCCAGGTCATGCTCATTCGCCGAATTCTGCCGTGCCAAAGGCGGGCATTCAATCTATGGGAGTTTGTTCCAGCCGAACACCAGATGCTCCAGAGGCTCTATGGCATGAAGCACAAAAATGCACGGAAGGTGCTGTTCAAGGCCTCCGAAGTACCTCCTCTCATAACCGAGGACCGTGGGCTCCATGCTACACGGCACCCTACCCACGTGAGTTCTCGGGCTGCCACCGGGTTCAGTTCTTCCCAATGTACTCATGGACAATCCTTCAGTGATCATGTATATTTGTTCAGAAGTATGTGGAGACGGCGGAGCGGATTGACAGTCCGGCTCCGTTGCCAGAAAGCCCAGCCAATGATCTTCTGATGAAGATGCTAGCCCCGGCGCCCTATAAGGGACCGGAGAAGAAGGCCAACAAGAAGGCCCCGGGGACCCGAAAGAGTCTCCGGCGTAAGGCTGCGCCGGAAGCCTCGTCCGAAGAGGAAGAGGAAGACTCCTCCCGCGAAGGGGAAGAAGAAGAAGAGGCCGCCCCGTCCGGAAAGGATGGGGGGCCTGAGACGGAGGACCAAGGGGTCAGGAGAGGCCCCCGGTGTAAGGCCGCCATACCCTTGTCGTCCGATGACGACGAGGCAGATTCCTCCCGCGGAGGTTGGGAGGAACAAGAAGAAACACCACCTCCCCGTGTTGGGGGAGGGAAGAAGAGGAAGGCCACCCCGGTGGGGGATACTGGGACGTCCAAGAAGGGAAAGGTGTCCCTTCCGGACTACTCCGCCACCACCGCCGACAGCGAGGAAGGGTCGCTGCCCAGGAAGAAGCCCCTAGTGCGATCGTAAGTATCCGCACTCAATCGTAATTTTGCTTCATAGTTTAGTTATAACGCCGGACTTGTATGCAGTCTGGCCAGAGCCCATCCCGAGGTATCGTCTTCGGACGGGAAGTTGAGTGAGTCAGCAATGAACTCACTCCCTACGGCCACTTATCCTCGGCCTACGGATGACACGGAGGTGTTGTCCCAAAGGCTCCCAGAGATGGGGAGGTGGCCCTGGAGGCGCCCGAAGGCGGCGTCCCCGACGTCGTACTTGCGAGGTTCAAGATCCCCGCAGATCATGTTGGTGAGAGCCGAAGTAAGCCGGACTCTCAGCCGAACACTGTCCCAGAGCCCTTAGCGGTTCCGGATTCAGGCGGGCAGCCCCTCATTAGGGAGGGAGGACCATTTGTCTTGAGGACTTTTGTTGTGCCCGAGGCGCCGGATTGTCTGCTGGAAGCGCTTCGTGGTGCTTCCATAGATGAAGAGCACCGTACTCTCATGAGTGCGGTGATTCAGAAGGTTTCATCTTCCAAGAGCGGACTAACCGAAGCCTGCACTAGCCTCCTAACAGGCTTTGAGGTAAGCAGTAAAAATATGTGAAGTTACCACCCGATAGGCAGTAGCCCCTGATACTCTGTTTGGTGTTCGGAAAGAAAAACCAAACGGAGGGTCAACTAAAATCCGCAGGAGTCTAACAATAAGTTTGAATGTAAATAAACAGGATGTGCTGCTGGCCGCTGCTGCTCGCACGGCCGAAATCGCCGGCCTAATGCAGGACTTAGAGCGGGCATAGGTAGAGCTCGGCCTCGCGAGGAGACAGCTCGAGGATAGCAAAGGTGAATGATTTCCCTCTCTCATATAATGAATAGTAAATAAAATTTGATTATGCTAACAACGAAACGTCGTGATATGTTAACAGAGGCCACCACCGAAGTGGCGTCTCTAAAGAAGGCGTTGTCCGAGGCCGAACACAAAGCGGCCTCGGAATGCAAGGAGAGCGAAAAGCAAGAAGCCCGAGTGGGCCAAAGCCGAGAAGGCACAACAGGAAATCCAGGAGGCCAAAAAGATAGCGGCGGGTAAGAAATTCTTTATGCAAAGCAAACATGTGGAGGAGGCGTTTCTTTTACTTACCCGAATCCGGAGCTCTCCAGGGGCATTCGTAGATCTGCCATGCAGCATATCAGATGCCGCGGAGTTCTACCGTGCCCAGGAGGGGAGCTCAACAGAGAAGCTGTTCTGGTCCCAGTATGCTGGGGCCAAACATTCAATGCCTCTGAGTGACCAGCTGAAGCAGTTGGTCGAACTCCACAAGGCGGCCGAAGTGGCTATGAAGGATCTCATAGTCCGGATATGGCCTGGTGAGCTTCTGCCCACCAGCTATTTCGGCCTGATCAAGCGGATGGTGGATGCCTATCCGCGACTGGAAGTCATCAAGCGATCTGTTTGCATTGAGGGTGTCCGCCGGGCCCTTGCCCATGCAAAGGTGCACTGGGGCAAGCTGGATGCGGAGAAGCTGGTGAAGGACGGGCCGCCAGAGGGCAAGCCGCATCGTGTCCCCGAGAAGTATTATGATGGCGTGATGAAGGGTGCTTGCCTTGTGGCCGATGAATGTACTAAAGACATAATTTTTGAATGAATTCACCTCTGTCATGTTTGTAATTTAAAGACGAAGTTACTTGCACTATGTAGCACTTTTGTTATTTAAAATATTACCTTCTGTGCGGCTATTTATCAAATTCTAAAAGTAGGCCAGTCGTCGGCTTCCGCCCCCGTGTAACTAGTACTGGGGTGTTCGTGGAAAACCCGGATACTCTTTATCCAAATGTTTGGTCCCTTAAGGAGGTGTCCAGCGCAGCGAACAAAGCAATCAGACTATACGGCTTTATAACCTTCACTTAGCCATAGAAGTCTATAATTTTAAATTTCGGCGAAGCCCCTAGAATCCGGAAGGCCGAATTGGGGCGCTATACACGCCTATATCGGACAAAGCCGAATTATCGCCTAAAGCAAAAAAATCTTTAAGGATTTGAAGACCTCTCGAACAGCGACCAACTCTTGCCACATCATGCCGGACAGTTTTGTGCTTTCTCTACTGAGGTGCTCGTCCAGAAAAACCAGGGCACAATCGCAGTAGTTCTCCCTACGCTGCCTTAGCCGAATTAACGAAATGTAAGGCACCAAAACAAGGGAGCCGGGCTATCCCAACTGTAACCCAAGACATGATTGGGAGCTGATGCATATAATGCTATAAGTTCGGGGTGCCGCACTGTTGAAAGTGTTCGGACTTGTCTTGCCGTATTATGGGGCGCCATAAGAAGCCCCTGGCAAACTGAATGTACCAAAGTGTACGGATGCAAAATCAAATAGACATTTATAAAAAATGCAAAAATAAATAAATAAGCTGACGCTATATATTGTCTCCCATTGATAAATAATACGTTTAAGCGTATGTTTACAATGAATGCATTAAACGGAGATAAATAGGATTATTTGACATATCATATCCAGGGGCAGGCTGCGAATGGATAGATAAAGGAGGAACAACGATCGTAAATAGATTCCACTTGGGTGTTTCCTACTGTGCCCAAAGCCTGTTGGCTCCTGGGTTTCCTCTCCTATGTAGGTCCGACAATCCGGCTCTTCTAGAGAAGCTGCACTAAAGCAATGTCCTTAAGGGTAAAAGGAAAGGTTATGAAGCAATACCGTACTGTTGATTGAGCCACTGCTACGCCTCCGCCTGTGCCCATGGTATTTTGAGTGCGTAATTGTGTACGCGTGGCATGAATGCTGCTTGGGTGGGACTTGAGCAGAGGCCGGGTTGCTAGTCATGCTCTTGACGTGCCTGCTAATCCTGTTGCGGGGTGTTCCGCCCTCGCTTGACGGAGCTTGAGGTTGTCATCGCCGGGTTGGTGGTTTGCCGGAGGAGGCCGCATTGTACTTCGGTCGCAAGGGCCGCAGTGTGTTCTTCTGTACGGAGAGAGCGGTCCATATTCCCGTTGACTATTATGACCCCGCGCGGGCCTGGCATCTTGAGCTTGAGGTATACATAGTGTGGGACCGCATTGAATCTGGCGAATGCGGTTCGTCCGAGCAGTGCGTGGTAACCACTGCGGAAAGGGACAATATCGAAGATTAGCTCTATGCTTCGGAAGTTATCCGGAGATCCGAAGACCACTTCCAATGTTATAGAGCCCGTACAGCGGGCCTCTACTCCAGGAATGACCCCCTTAAAGGTGGTTTTGGTGGGCTTAATCCTTGAAGGATCGATGCCTATTTTGTGCACTGTGTCCTGATAAGGCAGGTTCAGGCTGCTACCTCCATCTGTAAGGACTCTTGTGAGGTGAAATCCGTCTATAATTGGGTCTAAAACCAATGCGGCTGAGCTGCCGTGGCAGATGCTAGTAGGATGATCCCTATGATCAAAGGTGATCGGACAAGCTGACCATGGGTTGAATTTGGGGATGACTGGCTCCATTGTGTATACGTCCTGTAGTGCTCGCTTCCGTTCCCGCTTGGGGATGTGGGTGGCGTAGATCATGTTGACCGTTTTCACATGGCGGGGAATTTCTTCTGTCCCCCCATGTTCAGACGCCGGGGGTCATCGTCATCGTCGTTGTGCAGCCCCTTGTCCTTGTTTTTGGCGTTTATTTTGCCGGCCTGTTTAAATACCCAGCAGTCTCTATTGGTGTGGTTGGCTGGCTTGTTCGGGGTGCCATGAATTTGGCACGAGTGCTCCAGTATGCGGTCTAGACTAGACGGTCCTTGATTGTTGCGCTTGAATGGCTTCTTCCGCTGACCGGATTTGGATCCGCTGAATCCAGCATTGACCGCCGTGTCTTCGGTGTTGTCGCCATTGTTCCGTCGCTTGTGTCTGTTGCGTCGTAGCTTGCTGCTATTGTCACGGACATCTGACGTGCCACAATGCGGCTTAGTGCTGCTGAGATCCAACCAACTGTCTTCTCCCGCCCAAAAGCGGGTCATTAGTGTCGTGAGAGCTGCCATGGACTTTGGTTTCTCCTGGCTGAGGTGCCTGGCGAGCCACTCGTCACAGATATTATGCTTGAAGGCCGCCAGGGCTTCGATGTCCGGACAGTCAACTATTTGGTTCTATTTAGTTAGGAACCGAGTCCAAAATTTCCTGGCTGATTCTCCGGGCTGTTGAGTAATGTGGCTCAAGTCATCGGCATCCGGAGGTCGCACATATGTTCCCTGGAAGTTGTCAAGAAATGCGTCTTCCAGATTTTCCCAACTGCCAATGGAATTTGCGGGCAGGCTGTTTAGCCAGTGCCGGGCAAGTTCTTTGAGCTTAAGGGGAAGATACTTGATGTCGTGTAGATCATCTCCGCGGGCCATGTGAATGTGGAGAAGGAAATCCTCGATCCATACCGCAGGGTCTGTTGTGCCATCGTATGATTCGATGTTTACTGGTTTAAACCCTTCTGGGAATTCATGATCCATCACTTCATCAGTGAGGCAGAGGGGGTGTGCGGCGCCTCTGTGCCGGGCTATGTCGCAGCGCAGTCCAGCTGCGTCTGACTGGTTGTATTCGGCCCGGCCGGATTTGGTGTTAGTGTATTCGGTATGACGGTCCTCGTCATGTGCTTCGATGCGACCCCGTGATCCGTAAATCGATCTTGGTTGTCCTGCGGCGTTACCCAGTTTATCGCGCAGGTCCCGAGTATTGCCCCTGGCCGTAGTAAACCGGCGCGGGGCTGTAGGCTTGTATTCCGGCTGGTATGCCGTTTTGTCCCGACCTCGAGGCGGCTGGTCAGCCATTTGGCACTCGAGTCCGCATTCCTCGGCTGCCAGGACTTCTGTCCATCTATCTGTGAGTAGATCTTTATCAGCTTGAACCTGCTGCTGCTTCTTCTTCAGGCTTCTCGCAGTGGCAATAAGCTGGCGCTTGAAGCGCTCCTGCTCTGCGGAGTCTTCGAGTACACCGAACTCATCGTCGCCGAGGCTAACCTCGTCTTCGGAGAGGGGCATGTAGTTGTCCTTGTCTGGATAACCGTCCGTTGCCTGTTCATCTGGGCTGTCATGCCCGTCTTTTTCTAGTTCGGCCTGCTCGAAGGCGGGCTGTTCAGGGTTGTATTCATCGTCGGCACCGTCCGGATTATTATCGTCTCCGGTGCCGGTATTGCCTTGGCGGGGCTTGGAGCGGCGCTGGCGACGCCCATGCTTTGCTTTTTTCTTGGAGGGGTTAGCCACCGTTGCCTCATCGCCATTGGTTTCTTTTGGAGTGTCGACCATATATATATCATATGAAGAAGTGGCTGTCCACCGCCCTGTGAGCAGTGGCTCCTGTATGTCTCCTGCATCGTCGTCCATACCGTCGATGTCTTCAAAGTCGAAGTCGAGCACGTCGGTTAAATCATCGATCGTGGCGACAAAGTGGGTGGTGGGTGGACAGCGAATTCCTTCGTCGCCTGCTTCCCACTCAAGCCGGACATAGTTCGGCTCAGAGCCTCCTGACAGAGAGAGAGACTTTAATGAGTTCAGCATGTCGCCAAAAGGCAAGTGCTAAAAGTTGTCTGCAGCGGTGAACTCCATCACCGGAGCCCAACCTGGCTCGGCTGGCTCGGGAGTGTGCGGACCAGGGCCAACAGCCGGATATGAGTCCGGGGGCCCATGGTTACAGGCCTCCACAGAGGTGAGACTAGTGTTCGGCTCCACCGCCGATGAGTGTGTGGCCTATGGGGCGGGGTCCAGCCCTCCGTCCATAGGCAACGCAACCTGCCCTGGATTTAGATCCGGGGCTGCTTCGGGGATGATGTCCCGAGCATTGTCCGACAGCAGGTCTAGGCCGTGCTCATCGTGACTGTTCGGCATTCCTGGCACAGGCTCGAATACGTCGAAGATCAAGTCTTCGCGGATATCTGCTATGTAGTTCAAGTTTCCGAACCTAATCTGGTGGCCAGGGGCGAAGCTATCGATCTGCTCCAACTGGCCAAGCGAATTGGCCCGCAGTGCGAAGCCGCCCAACACAAAGATCTGTCCAGGGAGAAAAATCTCACCCTGGACTATGTTGTTGATGATTGAAGACGCCCTCAAGCCTCGAAGCGAAGACACAGAGGAACTCTCAAAGAAAACACCAATGTCTGTGTCAAAACCGGCGGATCTCGAGTAGGGGGTCCCGATCTGTGCGTCTTAGGCTGATGGTAATAGGAAGCAAGGGACACAATGTTTACCCAGGTTCGGGCCCTCTCGATGGAGGTAAAACCCTACTTCCTTCTTGATTAATATTGAAGATATGTGTAGTACAAGAGTAGATCTACCACGAGATCATAGAGGCTAAACCCTAAGAGCTAGCCTATGATGGTATGATTGTAATTGTGACCGGCCTTCTAAGGACCATCCTCTCCAGTTTATATAGACACCAGAGAGCTAGGGTTTACATGGAGTCAGTTACAAGGAAGGAAACATAATATCCGGGTCGCCAAGCTTGTCTTCCACGCAAAGGAGAGTCCTATCCGGGCACGAGCCTAAGTCTTGAGTCTTGTATCTTGACGCTTCTATAGTACGGACGATGTATACAATCCGGCTGTCCGGATACCCCCTTATCTAGGACTCCCTCAGCGGGCACCCTCAATGCAAACGGATCGCTTGATGACTTCCAGTCGTAGACAGGCATTCACCATCCGCTTGATCAGGCCGAAGTAGCTGGTGGGCAGGGGCTCACCAGGCCACATCCGGACTATGAAATCCTTCATAGCCACTTCGGCCGCATTGTGGAGTTTGACCAACTGCTTCAATTGGTCACTCAGAGGCATTGGATGTTCGGCCCTAGCATACTGGGACCAGAACAGCTTCTCCGTTGAGCTCCCCTCCGGAGCATGGTAGAACTCCGCGGCATCTCATATGCTGCATGGCAGATCTGCGAATGCCCCTGGAGAGCTCCGGACTCGGGTAAGTAAAAGAAATGCCTCCTCCACATGTTTGCTTTGCATAAAGAATTTCTTACCCGCCGCTATCTTTTTGGCCTCCTGGATTTCCTGCTGTGCCTTCTCGGCTTCGGCCTTGGCGTCTTCGCAAGTTCGGCCGCTTTCGCCTTAAGTTCATGCTCCACGGACTTGAACTTTTTGCCGAGCTCCTGGAGCTCTTGTTGTACCTCGACCACTCGGGCATCTTGCTTCTCGCGCTCCTTGTGTTCCAAGGCCGCCTTGTGTTCGGCCTCAGACAACACTTTTTTCAGAGACGCCACTTCGGTGGTGGCCCCTGTTACAAAATCATGACGCTTCATCGTTAGAATAACCAATTTTATCTATCCTTCATTATATGAGAGCGGGGAATCACTCACCTTTGTTCTTTTTGAGTTGTCTCCTCGTGAGGTCGAGCTCTCCCTGCGCCTGCTCCAGGTCCTATTTTAGTCCGGCGATCTCGATGATATGGACCGCAGCGGCAAGCAGCATAGCCTGCTTATTCACATTCAAACTTATTGTTAGACTCCTGCAGATTATAATTGACCCTCCATTTGGTTTTTCCTTCTGAACACCAAACAGAGTATCAGGGGCTACTACCTATCGGGTGGTAATTTCACACGTTTTTATTAGTTACCTCAAAGCCTGTCAGGAGGATGGTGCAGGCTTCGGTTAGTCCGCTCTTGGCGGACGAAACCTTCTGAATCACCGCACTCATAAGAGTACGGTGCTCTTCATCTATGGAAGCGCCGCGAAGCGCTTCCTGCAGACAATCCGGCGCCTTGGGTGCAACGGAAGTCCTTGACACAGACAGCTCTCCCTCCCTAACGAGGGGCTGCCCGCCTGAGTCCGGAACCATTGAAGGCTCCAAAACAGTGTTCGGTTGAGGGCCCGGCCTACTGTGGCTCTCATCAACATGGTCCGCGGGGATCTTGAACCCTGTGTGTCCGACGTTTGGAATGTCGCCTTGGGGCGCCTCTAGAGCCACCTCCCCCGCTCTGGGAGCCTTTGGGATAACACCTCCGTGTCATGTGCAGGCTGAGGAGTAGTGGCCGTTGGGAGCGAGTTCATCACCGAATCGCTCAAGGACCCATCCGAAGATGACGCCTCGGGATGGACCCTGGCCGGACTACATACAAGTTCGGCGTTATAACAAAACTATGAAGCAAAATTACGATAGAGTGTGGATACTTACGATCGCACTAGGGGCTTCTTCCTGGGCAGCCACCCCTCCTTGCTATCGGCGGCGGTGGCGGAGTACTCCGGAAGGGACGCCTTTCCCTTCTTGGACGTCCCAGCCTCCCCCTCCGGGGAGGCCTTCCTCTTTTTCTCCCCCGAATACGGGGAGGTGGAGTGTCGGTGTCAAAACCGGCGGATCTCTGGTAGGGGGTCCCGAACTGTGGGTCTAGGTGGATGGTAACATGAGACAAGGGACACGATGTTTTTACGCAGGTTCGGGCCCTCTCGATGGAGGTAAAACCCTACTCCTTCTTGATTAATATTGATAATATGGGCAGTACAAGAGTAGATCTACCACGAGATCAGAGAGGCTAAACCCTAGAAGCTAGCCTATGGTATGATTGCTGTTCGTCCTACAGACTAAAACCCTCCGGTTTATATAGACACCGGAGAGGGCTAGGGTTACACAGAGTCGGTTACAATGGGAGGAGATCTACCTATCGTATCGCCAAGCTTGCCTTCCACGCCAAGGAAAGTCCCATATAGACACTGGACGAAGTCTTCAATCTTGTATCTTCATAGTCGAGGAGTTTGGGCAAAGGTCATAGTCCGGTCATCCGGACACCACCTAATCCGGGACTCCCTCAGTAGCCCCTGAACTAGGCTTCAATGACGATGAGTCCGGCGCACAAATTGTCTTCGACATTTCAAGGCGGGTTCCTCCTCCAAATACTTCATAGAAGATGTTGAACACAAGGTTAGTGTCCGGCTCTGCAAAATATGTTCCACATACCACCGTAGAGAGAATAATATTTGTACAAATCTAATCTACTGACGTATTTTGCAGCGTGACATCATGCCATGGCCAAGCCTTTATTCGAATCGTTTTACGTCCCACCTCAGCGCGTTTAGCAAGGCGGTTTCCTTGGCACGCCATGTCAAAGCAGAGATCATGTCCCCTTATTCCGAGATTCTCATCAATATGGGCGTGGGTAACCCAACTGTGCCATTGGTATGTCTCTTTAATCGAAAGTGAGTCCCAAATGGTCACGGGGAGGGCTCTTGGTATTCAACCTCTTTATAAAGAGACCAAGGCTCGACTCCTTTCTTTCAATCCCAATCAAATCCGCCTTTTGCCTTAAGTTCCAACACCCAAAGCTCGAGATTCAGGTGCTTCAGACCTTCGATGATGTCCGACTCTGACCTTCAAGGCCGGTGGATGCCTTCCTCCATTACGGAAGAAGACGTGTTAATGTTAAGAGACGCCAGGTATCTAACCGGCGAAATCTTGCATAGGCTGCCTGCCCAAGGGCAGGTCATTCCCACTCCCAAGCCCGGTGAGAGTGTGGTGTTCGCGTCTCACTTCCTTCGGGGGCTAGACTTCCCGATTGACCCCTTCGTGAGGGGGCTCATGTTTTACTACGGGCTAGAATTTCACAATTTAGCTCCGGAGTCCACCCTCCATATCTCATCGTTCATCGTCGTGTGCGAGGCCTTCCTCCATAATACTCCTCACTTCGGATTGTGGCTCAAAACCTTCAAAGTAGAGCCGAAGATGATCAAGGGGCAGCACGCGGAGTGCGGAGGTGCTGTTATAAGCAAGATTGCCAACGCTCCATGGCCCGAAGGCTCTTTTCAAGAGGAATTCAGCTCGTGGCAACAAGAGTGGTTTTATATCACAGCTCCCAGGGGCACCAAATGGGTGGCGCCACCTGCCTTTCGCTCAGGCCCCCCACCACAGCTAGCATCATGGGTCAATAAAGGGCTTAGCTGGGGGCCGTCCAAGGACGTGCCCTTGTTGTAGGGCCGTGTTCGAGATCTCCTAGAAAGAGATATCAATCTGGCCATAGTGACGCAGGTTATGTTGATTCACCGCATCCTGCCCTGCAAACGCCGCCCCCTCCGCTTGTGGGAATTTAATCTGGATGGACCATGAGCCCTCCAACATTTTGCGGGCGCGACCCCCATGGATATGTACAAATTGTTCTTTGGATCACAAGTAATGTGTCCGGACTCGTCCGAGGATGCAGGTCTGAGCTGCAATCGCCCGGATACTCAAGTAAGTAGCCCTGTACCCGGACACACTATCCATATATTTATCATAAAATTGCCCTTAAAAGAGTTGTCCTTTAAACAGGAGTGGATAGCGAAAGCTAAATTAATCAGGTGTCCGGCTCCCCTCCCTGAGACTACACCGGATCCCGTGTTAACCAGGATGCTGGAGGTCGCGCCTTTGGAAGAAGGCAAAGAGGGGAACAAGGAAGCTACCGCCTCCCAGAAGGAGGCTGTCAGGGATGGAGGAATCGAGAATTCCTCCATCCAGGGGAAAAAGAGGACCGCCTCTGAAGACCTGGAGGCCATGGCCTCAAAGCGGGGGAAGAAATCTTCATCAGAGGGTCCGGCACCGGGAGGTGCCTCGGCCGCATTGCGTCCCCAAGGGGATCAGCTCTCCACCGAGCCGTAAGTAAAGAAGGGGGTTTTAAAAATGAGAGACATCCCCGTTCTATTTCTGAGGAAGATAACCAAAATTTTACCTTGTAGTTCGGATCTCCGCCCTTCTCAGCAGAGCTCATCTTCAGGGGATCTTCGTCCGGAGATGATGGAGAGCGGAACGCCTCCCCCTGCCGTACCGCCTTGCGAGGCGGGCGACCCTGAGGTGAAGTCACGGAGGGTTTCTCCGAATCCGGCAGGGCCGGAAGGTAGTCGTATGGCCCCCCAAGGCCCTCCATGTCCGGCCTTTGAAGAAGGCCATCGGACGAGTCCGACACCGTCCGGTGCATGGTCGGAGGAGCTGAAGGATCTGCTCGGGCGAGCGTCTATGTTAGAAGAACACCGTGCATGGATGGATAGGGTGATTAGAAGGGTTTCATCCGCGGAGAGCGGGTTGTATGAGGCCGTCAGAAGTTTACTGACCGGTTTTGAGGTACGTGAAACGATGTACCTTTTGATAGATCCGCATATATAAGATGCGCCCTGTATAGATAGTAGCCCCTGAGACTCGGTGCGTTGTCAAAAAAGACGGCACGCCGAGGATCATAATCCCAGGTATAATATTGTGCCTTTCCTATGTAGGTGGCGAAGTGTCCGATGGCTGGCCGGACATGATGAATTTGCCGAGCTAAAGCGGCAACTTGACGTGGTAGATGCCGACCTCGTGCTTGTCAACAAGCGGCTTGACGAGGCACAAGGTATATAATTTCTCCGAAGACACCTGGTAAGAGGAGCTTGATGCTCATACCTTACAACATATGTGCTTGATGCAGATGGTGCCACTGCCATGGAGAACCTTCGGGCGGAACTTGCCCGAGCCAAGGAGCAGGCCAGAAAAAGCGATGCGGCTGCCTTAAAGGCGGCTGAAGAGCTGAAAGCCGAACATGCAGCTCACTGCCAAAGCAAGAAGGAAATGGCTGAGATGGCTGAAAAGTTGAAGAATGCTGCCGACCGCTGCAAGCTTCTTGAAAAAGAAGATCGGGTGGCACAGAAGGACCTAGAGAAGGTCACTGCCGAGGCCAAGGATACTCGCTCTGCGATGAGAGCTATGAAGGAGGAGCTACATCAGGCCGGAGATATCATGGCTGGAAAGCCCTATATGCTGCGGATGAAGTTCGGGGATCCTAAATATGCTCCATTGGACCGGAAGTGGAGTGCGGCGAACACTTACCTGGACTTGGCGGCGAGTGCCGCGGACGCGACCGAACACTTCCATGATCAAAATGACCATGAAGTGCAGAAGCTTTTTTGGTCGCAGTTCCACAATCCAGAGCGCCCACTTTCAGTATTTGATCATTTGGCCGCATGGGCGGAGCTGAATAGGTTATCCGGACTTGCCATGAATCATGTCGTGAGTCATCTATGGCCGAAAAGGCCCGAGCCGAAGAGTTATTTTAGCTTGGTGCAACAGTTCCTCGGTGCGGTGCCACATATTGATGCAATGAAGAGGTCAGCGTGCATAGAGGGTGCACAGATGGCTCTTGCCCATGTCAAGACATACTGGGCGGATATGAAGGCCAGCGCTGTTGCATCCCAAAATTCGGACGAAAGCCGAGTACCTGCCGAGAACTATTTTCAGGAAGTTCTGCAGGGTGCTCGTTTAATAGAGACGCAGTGCTCAAAGGATGTTATGTTCGAATAACATGTATCATTGTAAAACAATGTTTCGATGGAAAAAGCTTTTTATACTTGTGCTCTCAAGAATTAAAATACCTCCTGTGCGGCCGTTAATGTATATGTGTATATAACCTGAAAGATGGCAGTCTTCGGCTTCAGCCCCCACGCATATAATGCGGGGGTGTTTGCAGAAGGCGCATTTTCACACTTGATCCAACGTCTTGGTCCTATAAAGGAGGTGATAGCGCAGCGAACTAGGCAACTGGACTATAATGCTTTATCACTTTCACTTAGCCATAGGAGTTTGACAGTGGGGCTACTATATAGCCCCGAGGGGCACCACGCTCACCCGAATTCGGGGTGCGTATGTGCCTGACCGGGAAACGGACCTTCGTTAATGCGGAGGAATTCTAAAGATTCCGGCGTGTCATCGAGTGGTTGACCAGTCTCGCGCTGTATCATGATAGTCAGTTTTCGGCTTTCTCTACTGAGGTGCTCGCCTAGCCGAACCGGGGCACAATCACAGTAGTTCTCCTGGTGCCGCCTTAGCCGATAGAGCGGAACATAAGGCAACAAAACACAGGAGCCTGGCAAACCCAACATTTGACCAAAGACATGATTTGGAGCTGATGCATATAAGGCGAAACTCACGATGCCGAACACTCCCTAAGGTGTTCGGTCTTTATGAAAACGGGCTGAACAACGCCCTTGGTAAGAAGCCCATGGTGTCCAGGTACGCGCAAAATTCTGATGTGGCCAAATGCCAAGACACCAGCCTCCTCCTCGGTTATAAAAAGAACCCGGGGGATGTTATCAACAAGAGACAGTAAAAAAGGTTTATGCAGGGTCTTAATCTGAAAAGAATCCTTGGAACGGGTCCCTACTGCACGTCTGCGCCTGTGTCTCCGTTGTGCCGTATCCTGGACGGGTGTAGCACGGTGCTCATCTGTAAAAGAGAGGAACTTAGTTGAAAACAATTGTGCGAAAAGCTATGTTATACTAAATAAGCAAAGTATAATTCGGAAAATTGGTAGAACTGAGCTTTATTGTCTCTTGTTGTATACGCACGGAGCCCCTTGTACAGGGGTGTGCGGCTAGTAAGCCTTTGTATGTTTACGCCGGAGTCGTCTAGCCATGTCCGGGGTCTGGACGACCTGTTCAGGTGCTTTGACTAGTAAAGGTGGTTTAGTGTGTGGCTATCAAGGCAGCCGCACAGTCTTCCGCGCTCAAGGAACACTCGATATTTCCCTTTAATGAGATGATGCCTCGTGCACCAGGCATTTTAAGTGTAAGGGATGCATAATGCGGTATTGCGTTAAAGCGGGCGAAAGCTTCGCGTCCCAGTAGTGCTTGATAGCTACTTGTATATGGGGTGATGCGAAAGGTTAGCTTTTCACGGCGGAAGTTGTCGGGGAAGCCAAACATAACTTCCAGCCGGAGAGAACCCGTACAATGGGTATCTGGGCCTGGCGTTACCCCTTGAAAGTAAGTGTTGCCATGGCGAATTTTTGTTGGGTTTATCCCCATTTTGTGGACTGCGTCCTGGTATAGCAGGTTTAGATCACTGCCGCCGTCCATTAGGACTTGTGTGAAGTGGAGTCCGTCAATTATCGGATCTAAGACCAAGGCAGTCCAGCCTGCATTCTGGATACTTCTAGAGTAATCCTGATGGTCGAAGGTGATTGGTTGTAACAACCAGTGGCGGGACTCCTTTGGGACAGGCCGTATGGCGTGTATCTCCATAGGCGTCACTCTGTGTTTCCCTTTTGTCACATGAAGTGAGTTTACTGTGTTGACTTCTTGTGGGAACTTCTTTTGTTCTCCGGTGCTCTGCTTGTGGGGTTCGTCATCGTCTTCGCTTGGTATGTCAAGCCCCTTGTGTTCGGTGTTAAGTTTGCCGGATTGCTTGAAGACCCAACAATCTCTGTTGGTATGGTTTGCAGGCTTCCCGAGAGTACTGTGGATTTGGCATGTTTTGTTCAAAATGTTGTTTAGGTTAGATAGCTCGTCCATGCTATCCTTGAGGGGCAGTTTTTTTTCTGATTCTACCGAGAGCTTTTGAATCCAGCGTTGACTGCCGTGCTCTTCAGGCTGTTTCCCTTGGTTCGGCGCTGGTCCTTGCTACGTCGTGGTTTCCTATTTCCATCACTGACTTCGGATGTACTTGGGTCGCTGGAGCTGCTTCTTGCCAACCAGCTATCCTCTCCTGCGCAAAAGTGGGTCATGAGGCTTGTTAATGCGGCCATTGTTCTTGGCTTTTCTTGGCCGAGGTGTCTGGTGAGCCATTCATCTCGACGCTATGTTTGAAAGCTGCTAAGGCTTCGGCGTCCGGACGGTCGACTATCCGGTTCTTTTTAGTAAGAAATATGTTCCAGAGTTTCCGGGCTAACTCTCCGGGTTGTTGAGTTATATGACTTAGATCGTATGCATCCGGAGGTCCGACATAAGTCCCTTGAAAATTTGCCCGAAAAGCATCCTCGATCTCTTCCGAACTTCCTATGGTGTTTTTGGGAAGGCTTTTAAGCCAATGCCGGGCTGGCCCTTTCAGCTTGAGGGGTAAATATTTTTTGGCATGGAGGTCATCTCCTCTAGCCATGTCTATGTGGAGGATATAATCCTCAATCCAGACTCCAGAGTCTGTTGTTCCGTCGTATGCCTCTATGTTTACGGGCTTGAATCCCGCTGGAAATTCATGGTCTAGCACCTCATCGGTTAAACATAGGGGGTGTGCGGCACCCCTGTATTTGGGTGTGTCATGATGTTCGGATACTTGTTGCGTTGCATTGCTTACTAGAGGTTTGCTTTCTTGGCCCGTAGATAGATCTGGCTAGGCCGTATTTTTGATGCGAATCTTTGTGCGGATCGCGTGCCGGCTTGAGTGTGGCGCCCCTCGCCGCTCTATGCTGGCCATGGGGTTGTTTATGCGATAGGGTGTCTTCCTTATTTTTTTATTGCGGGGGCTCTAAGGCCTCCTCATCGAATTCCAGTAGTAATTTTCGCTTCGGATAGCTCTTTGTGTGGCGACTATCGCCGTATTTGTCTGCGGTGCTGAGTACTTTGCCCCATCTAATTTTGAGTGCATCTTCCACTGTTTTGAGCTTCAACTTCTGCTTTTTCAGGCTACACGCAGTGGCGACGAGCCTTTTGTGGAGGTTTTTCTGCTCCAGCAACTTGTCTGGCGTGAGGTCGTCCGGACTATCATCTTCACCGGGGGCGGGTTGTTCGGTTTGTTTACCCAAGTTCCCCTGTTCGGACGGTTGCTCGATGGCATGTTCATCGTCCGCCGGTTTGCCCTGCTCTATGGCTGGGTCTCTATCGAGGTGGGGTTTGGCACGACGCTTACGCCGCCGCTTTGATTGCTTTTCGAGGGAACGATTCCTTGTTGCTTCCCTTTGTTCCTTGTCGTCGTTTCTTTTAGGTGTGTCCATCATGTATACATCGTGAGATGAGGTGGTTGTCCAGTGCCCTATAGGCACTGATTCCTGTTCGTCTCCTACATCGTCGTCCATACCGTCGATATCTTCGGAGTCGAAATCGAGCATGTTAGTTAAATCATCGACAGTGGCTACTAAGTGGGCGGTGGGTGGGCTTTGAATTTCTTCGTCGTCCGCGTCCCATCCTTACTGACCATAGTTCGGCCAGGGCTCTCCTGATAAAGAGAGAGACTTTAATGAATTCAGAATGTCGCCGAAGGGCGAGTGCTGAAAGATGTCTGCGGCGGCGAACTCCATGATCGGCGCCCAATCGGGTTCGATCGGCAGGGGCGCGGAAGGTTCGGAGTCCAGACAGGAGTCCGGCACCTTGGAGTCGCGAGCTTCGCAAAGGACTAGGCTGGTGTTCGGCTCGATCGCCGTAGAGATTACAGCCCCCGAGGCGGTGTCCAGCCATCCGTCCTCGGTTGGCGCGGTCGGCTCTGAACTAAGGGTCGGAGCGGACACCGGGGCGGCCTCCTGGGCACTGTTCGGAGGCAGAGCTAGATCATGCCTGTCGGTGTCAAAACCGGCGGATCTCGGGTAGGGGGTCCCGAACTGTGCGTCTAGGCGGATGGTAACAGGAGACAAGGGACACGATGTTTTACCCAGGTTCGGGCCCTCTTGATGGAGGTAAAACCCTACGTCCTGCTTGATTAATATTGATGATGTGTGTTACAAGAGTGGATCTACCACGAGATCAAGGAGGCTAAACCCTAGAAGCTAGCCTATGGTATGATTGTTGTCCGTCCTATGGACTAAAGCCATCCGGTTTATATAGACACCGGAGAGGGTTAGGGTTACACAAAGTCGATTACGATGGTAGGAGATCTACATATCTGTATCGCCAAGCTTGCCTTCCACGCCAAGGAAAGTTCCATCCGGACACGGGACGAAGTCTTCAATCTTGTATCTTCATAATCTTGGAGTCTGGCCGACCATGATAGTTCGGCTATCCAGACACCCCCTAGTCCGGGACTCCCTCAGTAGCCCCTGAACCGGGCTTCAACGACGACGAGTCTGGCGCGTATATTGTCTTCGGTGTTGTAAGGCGGGTTCTCCTTCAAACTTCATGTTCCTATTGAATAGTGTCCGGCTTCCTTATAAATGTTGCGCTCCTTGGCTTCTACGCCCAATAATGTCCTTCTTCCACGTGTCGTATGAATGCGAAAAGCTAGGGTATTTTTACATTTTACCCCCTAGCCGTGCGATCGAGCCGCCTATTAGAGAGGCGAGGATCTAGGTCCAGCTCACACCATCCTCCATCCGCAAGCTCTCATCGAAGCGCCTCTAACAAAAATCCATTCTATCATGGATAGTCGACGCGGCTCCTCCTCTCGCGCTCCCAGCCCTAAGCCAGGAGATTGGGGGAGATGCTCAGTTCCACACAGCGAGCTAGTGGTGCTCCAAACCGAGGGATATCTTCCCCCAGCTCTCATGGTTCCGGTTCGAGCCGGACTGGCCACCTTCAGGGGTGGAAAGCAGGCGGAGAGCGTCCCCAACCCTTCCAAAGGAGAGCGGGTATGCTTCGTCCCTTATCTAATAAGGGGACTCGGATTTCCCATACATCCGTTTCTCCGGGGCTCCTAGAGTTCTACGGACTCCAGCTTCACCACCTCACACCTGCCTCCATTTTGCACATTGCGGGCTTTGTAGCTCTTTGCGAGCTGTTCCTGGGCATCGAGCCCCATTTTGCGTTGTGGAAGAGATTGTTTTGCCTCGTACCCCGTTCTTACAAGGGGTCGATATGTCAAGTGGGCGGAGCCGAAATATGGCGCATCGCCGGGACCGGATATCTATCCGGCACCCCGAAGAAGGCATCCGAAGACTGGCCTTCGGAATGGTTCTACATGGAGGACGCCCCTCTGCCGGACCCAGTTCGGATCGGCCTCCCGGAGTTCAGCAATGCTCCCTTGAAGAAACCCTGAGTTGGCGCCCGCGGAGCCCTCGACGGGAGGATGATGGGAGCGTCCATTATCTGATGGGACGGATTAGGTTACTGGCCCATTCCGGATTGACCATGATTGGAATCATGGCCACGTGCATTATGCGAGGGGTGCAGCCACTCCAATATAGGGGCCACCCTATGTGGGATTTCAACGGGGAAGATGACGCCACCCGTCATGGCCGCAGAGGGCCGGGCTCGGCAGCCGATCTGGCAAAGATCCTGTCCGGCTTGTACAAGGGGGATGAGGAGGACTTCCTCCGCACGAATCCATTGAATGGATTCTCCATGAATAACCCTCGGAGCTGGGTAAACGGACGTTTATCTACCCGATCCATACTTCCAAAGTCAAGTATCTTACTTCGTGATTTCGACACAGGAGCTGCGCCAGGACGTGGAGGGCATACAAAGCCTAACTCCATAGCCCGAGGATCCGGAATGATCCCTTGATCCGGCCTCCGAAGAGGATCCGGACATAAAGGTGGAGCTGATCGACGGGGTGTTCCACCAACTTAGCGTGGACAATGCCCTAGTCGCCATTACGGCTGACTACCCTGGTTTGTTTCCGGCCTCCCAGGTGACTACGACCGAGGTCTTGACACCATCATTTGATCCATGCTCAATTCTGACCATCCTATACTGATGGTGCATCGCAGGAGGTCCCTTTGAGGCGGGAAGCCGATCCTGCGGCGGCTGACCAGCAAGGGTCAGTTCGGCCCAGCAGGCGGAAAAGGAGTGCGACGCAAATAGAAACGTCGCCGCAACGGTACGGTGCACCGCTCATAACTTTTTCCAGGAGAAAGAGCGCTCGCTGGACAGTGTCCGGAGAGGTTGCCAATCAAGCCTCCGCTAGCCATGCTCCATCGCGTGGTCTAGAAGTGGAGGCGAACACAAGGCAAGAGCCGGATGCTCCTCCGACGGAGGATGCCGACAGGCTGTCCGCCAGCCGGTCTGAGGTGGCGAGCGCCATGAATCACAGGCGTCACCGGACAGTTCTTCGTGACGTGTGTTTCTCCCCGGAGGCGTTGAATGCCTTTGATGCGGGAAACGCGCACCTCCGTGCTGGTCAAGATGGTTAACCAGAGCCACAGAGCAGTATGTGAAGGACATACGGGTAAGTAATTTTAATAGTTATATATGCTAGTAGCCCCTGAGACTTAAAATAGTTAAAATAACTGATTTAAGGATCATTTATTATGCAGGATCTTACGGAGAAGAATACCCACCTGTCCCAGGAGCTCCAAGAGTGCAAGGCCCAACTTGAGGCCGCACTGGCCGCCACAGGGGGAGCCACAGGCCCCCACTGGTAATACGTACTTCGAAAAGATAAGTAGTTAACAAAGTGTGGCGTATGCATAAATCTGACAATAATATTGCAGAGGGCACCGGACTAGATCTGGACAAGCAACAGCTACTGCGTCAGCTAAAGGCCGGCGAGAGGGTGCTTATGAAGGTGCAGCAGGAGAGGAACAAGCTCCAAGATGCCCACACCCAGCTAGGAGAAGAGCTGAAAGGTGTTCGGGCCCAGCTGTCTGGCTCCGTGAAGGAGAATCAGCGGCTTCGTCGCGACATTTATAGTAAGTGCTTGAGCAAATTCCTTTGAAAAGAAGAATTTGGCGAGGAAGTCGATTGACAAAAATGTGTCTTTAGGTGTGCTCATAGGTCGCCCTGCGGAGGAAATGCCCGGTTCAACGGGTGACCATCCCGAGCTGGTGCAACTGCTCGAACATGTTCGGCAGGCGATGCGCGGCGTCGTTCAGGCCTTATGGCCTTCCGTCTCCCTACCCGAGGGCCTTGGGGGGCTTGATGAGAAGCTTCAGGGAGTACGGCGACGTCTCCGTCTGTGGAAGATAGCGGCCTGCCGTCAAGGCGCCAGGGAGGCCTGGGCAATGGTGAAGACGCGGTACCCGAAGGCTGACCCAAACCACATGGCCGAGGTCGGACCTGTGGGGCCTGATGGGAAGGAGATCCCTGTGAGCTTGATGTACGGCCAAGTAGAGCTGGCCGCGAAATATTCCCAACAGGATTGTAAATTAGACAGCCTGTTAGATGGGATTGAAGAGGAGTACAATCAGTCAGTTTGACGATGTAATTTAAAATGACATGTAAAATGCCTTCTAGCCAGATTGTAGATCGTTTGTCTTTGCGGACCTTTTCGCTTCAACCTCGGGACCCAACAGTCCGGAGTGTGTCCGAATACCCTTACGGTTATAAAAGAACCGGGGCATGCGTGGAGACAAGGCGTCGGGGTCATAATTGCTTTATCAGACAAGTGCCCAACTAGCTATGTTATATTACATGGTTAGTAAGAAAAATCTTCCAGGGAGAATAGTTCCCTTAAGGGTTCCTTTCCCTGGGAGGCATGCCCTAAAGTGCATGTCCGGACTACGAAAATAGCAGAAAAAGCATCTGGGGGCAGATAAATAAGTAAATAATAAATCATCTTTCAAGTCACCGACCGAATATTCTCTTAAGAACGCTAGCTTTCGGCTTCACCCAGTCTGAGGTACACATCCAGCTGACCCAGCAGTAACAATCACAGAGGTGCTCCCTTTACCTCCTAGCCGAACAATCGGGAACGTAGGGGTAAGCACAGGAGCCAGGCAACCCAGCTTGGCCAAAACTTAAGTCATATCGATGCATATAATGGTGAATAAAAGGTACATGCGGAAGTATAACACATGTGTTGGGCATGAAGACCGTGTAAATAAGCTTCTGTTAAAGAAGCCCCCAGGTATAATGAATGCTAGGAGCACATCAAGTGTGTGCGAATCAATGCACAAATCAGCCTAAAAGGTATTGAAAAAAAAGTGGGAAGGAGGGGGACAAGAGACAGTGAAAATGTAAAAAGGTGGACGGAGGAGTGAGACGAACTCTGAGTCCGGCGTTAGGTGTAGAATCTTCGGAGACGGGCTGCGTTCCATGGGTTCGGCTCGAGTCGATTGTCAGATGCGTTACATAGACGGTATGCTCCGCCGGTCAGGACTTGGTCGATGATGAAGGGACCTTCCCACTTGGGCTTAATTTTGTCCTTTTTCTTGTCCGGCAGGCATAGAACAAGTTCGCCAACATTGTAGGTTTTGGCCCGTACTTCTCTGCTTTGATACCTTCGAGCCTGCTGCTGATAGGATGCGGAATGAGCTTTTGCCACGTCCCGCTCCTCTTCTAAGGCGTCCAAACTGTCTTGCTGATCCAACTCGGCTTGTCTTTCTTCGTACATGCGCACGCGAGGTGAGTCGTGAATTATATCGCAGGGCAGAACTTCCTTTGCGCCGTACACCATAAAAAATGGTGTGAATCCGGTAGTTCGGTTTGGCGTGGTCCGCAGCCCCCAGAGTACGGAGTCGAGCTCCTCTACCCAGTGCGTGTTAGATTCCTTGAGGGACCGCACTAGTCTTGGTTTGATGCCGCTCATGATTAGACCATTTGCTCGCTCGACTTGACCGTTAGTTTGGGGGTGATAGACTGAAGCGTAGTCAAGCTTGATGCCCATGTTTTTGCACCAGAGTTTAACCTCGTCGGCCGTGAAATTCGTGCCGTTATCAGTGATGATGCTATGGGGGACGCCAAAATGGCGTCCTACCCCGGATATGAAGTCTACCACAGGTCCGGACTCTGCCGTTTTAACCGGCTTGGCCTCAATCCATTTGGTGAATTTGTCCACCATGACCAAGAAGTATTTGTGCTTGTGGGTTCCCCCTTTAAGGGGTCCAACCATGTCAAGCCCCCAGACTGCAAACGACCAGGTGATGGGTATAGTTTTGAGGGCGGTGGGTGGCATGTGGCTCTGAATAGCAAAGAGCTGGCAACCAACGCATCGTTGGACTAAGTCCTGAGCATCTGCCCAGGCTGTCGGCCAATAAAATCCTACACAGAAGGCCTTGCCTACAAGGGCCCGGGCTGCCGCGTGGTGCCCGCCGAGTCCGGCGTGAATTTCAGCCAGGAGATTTCGCCCTTCCTCTTCAGAGATACACCTTTGAAGGACTCCGGTTGTGCTTTTTTTATAAAGTTCTCCCTCATGGACCTTGTAGGCTTTAGATCGCCAAACTATGCAGCGGGCCTCATTTTGGTCTTCGAGAAGTTCCTGCCTGATTAAGTAGGCTAGGAATGGTTCCGTCCACGGGGCAATTACTGCCATTATTTCGTGGGCTGAAGGTGTTATTTCATTGGCTGAGCCACCAATTGTGTTAGAGTGGTCTGAGTTAGGTGATGCAACTGGCTCCGGATTGTTATTTCCGGACTCCTCTTCCCATAATACGGATGGCTTAAAGAGCCGTTCCAGGAAGATATTTGGAGGGACGGCGTCGCGTTTTGCGCCGATGCATGCCAACACGTCTGCTTCCTGGTTATCATCCCGGGCTACATGGTGGAATTCGAGTCCTTCGAACCGAGCTGACATTTTTAGGACAGCGTTGCGGTAAGCTGCCATTTTCGGATCTTTGGCGTCAAAGTCTCCATTTACTTGGGATATTACGAGGTTTGAATCCCCACGTACCTCTAGGCGTTGAATGCCCATGGAGATTGCCATCCGGAGGCCGTGTAGAAGGGCCTCGTATTCGGCTGCGTTGTTGGAGTCCATGTACATTATTTGAAGTACATATTGGACTGTGTCTCCAGTTGGGGACGTCAAGACGACGCCAGCCCCCAAGCCGGCCAACATTTTGGATCCGTCGAAATGCATGATCCAATTGGAGTACGCGCCGTACTCTTTAGGGAGTTCGGCTTCGGTCCATTCGGCGACGAAGTCAGCCAGAACTTGCGACTTTATAGCTCGCCGTGGTTTGTAGGTTATGTCAAATGGTAAGAGCTCAATGGCCCATTTTGCAATCCTGCCCGTTGCGTCGCGATTGTTTATAATATCGTTGAGAGGTACTTCGGAGGCCACCGTTATGGAACACTCTTGAAAGTAGTGTCGCAGCTTCCGGGATGCCATGAACACCGCATATGCTATCTTTTGATAATGTGGGTACCGGGACTTGCATGGGGTTAAGACAGTGGATACGTAGTACACTGGTTTTTGAAGAGGGAATCTGTGCCCTTCTGTTTCTCGTTCGACGACGAGTACCGCGCTGACAACTTGATGTGTTGCTGCGATATATAATAACATAGGTTCACCCAGGTTGGGTGCGGCCAGGACCGGATTTGTTGCCAGTATGGCCTTGATTTCTTTGAATCCGGCCATGGCAGCATCCGTCCATTCGAAGTAATCGGTGCGCCGGAGGAGGCGATAGAGGGGCAGCGCCTCCCAAACGGGAGATGAAGCGACTTAGAGCCGCTACGCATCCAGTTAGTTTTTGTATTTGCTTGAGGTCCTTTGGAATATCCAATTGTGACAGAGCTCGGATCTTGGCTGGGTTTGCTTCAATTCCTCTATTGGATACAATGAAGCCCAAGAGCTTTCCGGCTGGTAGTCCGAAGACACATTTTTCCGGGTTGAGCTTAATGTCATATGCTCGGAGGTTGTCGAATGTCACCCTCAAGTCGTCTACTAGAGTTTCGACGTCTTTGGTCTTGACGACCACATCGTCTACGGATGCCTCTACTGTTTTGCCTATCTGGGTAGCCAGACATGTCTGAATCATGCGTTGATATGTTGCGCCGGCGTTTTTGAGTCCGAAGGGCATTGTGTTGAAGCAGAATGGCCCATATGGAGTAATGAATGCCGTTGCGGCCTGGTCTTTTTCCGCCATCTTGATTTGATGGTATCCGGAGTATGCATCGAGGAAGCACAACGAATCGTGCCCTGCGGTAGCATCGATGATTTGGTCGATGCGAGGGAGAGGGAAAGGGTCCTTTGGACAGGCCTTGTTAAGGTCTTTGAAATCGATGCAGAGGCGCCAGGATTTGTCCTTTTTTGGTACCATTACTAGATTGGCTAGCCAGTCCGGATGTTTTATATTTCTGATGAATCCGTCTTCTAAGAGTTTGGCTAGCTCCTCTCCCATTGCCTGTCTTTTGGGTTCGGAAAATCGCCGAAGAGCTTGTTTGACTGGCTTGAATCCTTTTAGGATATTTAGGCTGTGCTCTGCCAGCCTGCGTGGGATTCCTGGCATGTCTGAAGGGTGCTAGGCAAAAATGTCCCAATTTTCCCGAAGGAATTCTCGTAGTGCGGCTTCTACACCAGGATTTAATTGTGCCCCAATGGAGGCCATCTTTGTGGGGTCCGTTGGATGGACCTGTAATTTGACTATTTCGTCTGCTGGTTTTAAAGAGGTGGACTTGGACCTCTTATCGAGTATCACATCGTCCCCATCCACCATGGAGCGCAGCGCAGTTAGTTCCTCTGCCGCTAGGGCTTCGGATAATGCCTCTAGGGCCAGTGCGTCTGTCTTATTTTCAGCGTGGAGTGCTATATCTGGATCACTGTCGAGAGTGATTATTCCATTGGGTCCGGGCATTTTGAGCTTCATGTACCCCTAATGGGGTATAGCTTGGAAGATTGTGAATGCCTCTCGCCCTAACAAAGCGTGATACCCGCTGCCGAATGGGGCCACTTGGAACGTGACCTCTTCGGACCTGTAATTGTCCGGCGAGCCGAACACTACATCTAGTGTGATTTTTCCTGTGCAGCGTACTTCTCGACTAGGGATTATTCCCCTGAAGGTTGTGCTGCTTCGCTCAATGCAGCTCCAGTCGATTTCCATTTTTTGAAGGGTTTCCTCGTAGATGAGGTTTAATCTGCTGCCGCCATCCATGAGTACTTTGGTAAGACGAAAGCCGTCCACTATCGGACTAAGGACCAATGTGTCTAGTGCTCTAGCTGTTCGGAATTTAGGTTCGTCGCTGCCATTGAAGGTGATAGCCGTGTCGCTCCATGGATTTGTTGTTGCTACTTGGTAGACTTCGGCGAGGCTGCGGATTGTTTGTTTCCGCATGTTATTTGATGCGAAAGTCTCGAAGATTGTTAATACCGTACTGGTACTGCTGGGCTGGTTGCCCGGGGCTAAAAAGCCTTCGCCACTTTTGGCCACCTGTCATAGTATCCAACATGCTCGAAGGCTATGTGTTGGAGTGGCGCCCTCCGTACTGTGGATTTTGCAGGGTCCGTTGAGCCATCCCTCCAGTACGGTTCCGTACCCTTTAGGGGTTTTTTGCTTTTTGGTTTTTAACCCAGGTGCTTGAGTATGACGCACCCTTTTATTTCGGACTGGGGTTGTATTCAGGGCTGGATTGTCCCAAAACCTAGTTTCGGTTTTCCAGGCACTCTCCATCGCGCATTATTTTTGTACAATGGTCGCTAGGTCGGCGAAGCGTGTAACTTCGCGACGACTGATGGCGTTTATGATTCCCTTGTCCGTGCAATTGTTGCAAAAGATTGAAATCGCGCTTTATTCACGGCAGTCCTTTATCCTGTTATTGACCAGGAGGAATCTGGCCCAGTAATGATGTACTGTTTCATCGGGCTCTTGCCGTATTTGAGATAGATCGCTTATGTTTGGGTGGGCGGGTGGAATTAAGTTCGGAACCCCGCCCGATCTGAGGCTCAAAGGCCAAGAAGCTTCCGGATTAAGAAGCTTGGTTTGCTGGACGCTTTCCAACAAATCTGTTCTGATGCCTGACTTTAGGTTCAGTATTTGATTAGCGCCCGTCCCTCCACGGGAATCCGGCATGGAGGGATCGGGAATCTGGACATAGTTGGTTTTTAACATAGAAGAAGAGTCGCCGCATTGTTCCTCTACCAGAACAACATGGTGGGTAACCTGGGGAGAGTTAATTTCTCTCAGATCGGTTTTAAGCCCAATCTGATCGTAGTCGGTAGCGACTCCCAGGGCGGCAATGTGATCCAAAAGCTCGTTTACGGAGGAGAGCTCAATCGGATCTAGCTGCTCGGCAAATTCCAAGCTGACGTGAAGATCGCTTTTAATGACCTGAGAGGTCATTGCCGGAGCGGTGGCCGAACATGCGGTCATAAGAAAACCACCTAGCCAGATAGTTTGCCCGGCGGCCAAAGCTCCCTTGACGACGGTGCAATCTTTAAAGACGGGAAAAGGCATCCTTCCTGATGGTGACGACACAGAGGAACTCTCAATGAAAGCACTAATGTCGGTGTCAAAACTGGCGGATCTCGAGTAGGGGGTCCCGAACTGTGTGTCTAGGCGGATGGTAACAGGAGACAAGGGACATGATGTTTTACCCAGGTTCGGGCCCTCTTGATGGAGGTAAAACCCTACGTCCTGCTTGATTAATATTGATGATGTGTGTTACAAGAGTGGATCTACCACGAGATCAAGGATGCTAAACCCTAGAAGCTAGCCTATGGTATGATTGTTGTCCGTCCTATGGACTAAAGCCATCCGGTTTATATAGACACCGGAGAGGGCTAGGGTTACACAAAGTCGGTTACAATGGTAGGAGATCTACATATCCGTATCGCCAAGCTTTCCTTCCACGCCAAGGAAAGTCCCATCCGGAAACGGGACGAAGTCTTCAATCTTGTATCTTCATAATCTTGGAGTCCGGCCGACCATGATAGTTCGGCTATCCGGACACCCCCTAGTCTGGGACTCCCTCAATGCCCATCGCGACAGTGCGGCGCACCCGGCCGTGGCTCGAATCTGTCGAAGATCAAGTCTCCGCAGATGTGAGCCGTGTAGTTCAAGCTTCCAAATCTGACCTGATGGCCAGGGGCGTAGCTTTCGATCTGCTCCAGATGGCAAAGCGAATTGGCCCGCAGTGCAAAGCCACCGAATACGAAGATCTGTCTGGGGAGAAAAGTCTCACCCTGGACCGCATCATTGTTGATGCTCGGAGGAGCCATCGAGCCTAAAGGTGACGACACAGAGGAACTTTCATTAAAAGCACCAATGTCGGTGTCAAAACCGGTGGATCTCGGGTAGGGGGTCCAGAACTGTGCGTCTAGGCGGATGGTAACAGGAGACAAGGGACACGATGTTTTTACCCAGGTTCGGGCCCTCTCGATGGAGGTAAAACCCTACTCCTGCTTGATTAATATTGATGATATGGGTAGTACAAGAGTAGATCTACCACAAGATCAGAGAGGCTTAACCCTAGAAGCTAGCCTATGGTATGATTGTTGTTCGTCCTATGGACTAAAACCCTCCGGTTTATATAGACATCGGAGAGGGCTAGGGTTACACAGAGTCGGTTACAATGGGAGGAGATCTACATATCGTATCACCAAGCTTGCCTTCCACGCCAAGGAAAGTCCCATCCGGACACGGGACGAAGTCTTCAATCTTGTATCTTCATAGTCCAGGAGTCCGGCCAAAGGTCATAGTCCGGTCATCCGGACACCCCCTAATCCGGGACTCCCTCATGGAGTTTCTTCTTGTTTCCCCCTGCCTTCGTGGGATGAATCTGCCTCATCGTCATCGGATGACGAGGGTATGACGGCCTTGCACCGGGGGCCTCTCCTGGCCCCCTGGTCCGCCCTCTCAGGCCCCTTGTCCTTTCCAGATGGAGCAGCCTCCTCTTCTTCTTCTTCCCCTTCGGGGGAGGAGTGTGCCTCGTCATCTTCGGACGAGGCTTTCTGGCGCAACCTTATCGGCCTTCTTATCGGCCTTCTTCTCCGGCCCCTTGTAGGGCGCTGGGACCAGCATCTCCGTCAGGAGGGCATTAGCTGGGCTTTCTGGTAGCAGAGCCAGACAGTCAATCTGCTCCGCTGTCTAATCCTGAACAAATATGCACAATTACTTAAGGCTCCCCCATGAATATATTGGGAAGAATCGAATCCGGTAGTAGTCTCAGAACTCACCTGACTAGGAGGCCGCGCGGCATGGAGCCCACGGTCATCGGATATGGGAGGAGGTACTTCGGAGGCCTTGAACAACGCCTTCCACGCGTTTTTGTGCTTCATGTCGTAGAGCCTCTGAAGCGTCTGGTGTTCGGCCGGGACGAACTCCCACAGATTGAATGCCCGCCTTTGGCATGGCAGAATCCGGCGAACGAGCATGACTTGGATCACATTGACAAGGTTGATGTTCTTGTCCTTCATGCCCTTGATGCAGCTTTGGAGTCCGGTCAGGTATGTAGGTTCACCCTAGGACATGCCCTTCTGTTCCCAGGAGGTGAGCCGCATGGGGGCTTCGGATCAGAGCTCGGGGGCTGCTGCCCAGTTGGCATCGCACGACTCGGTGATGTAGAACCACCCCGACTGCCACCCCTTCACGGTTTCTGCAAAGGAGCCGTCAAGCCAGGTGACGTTTGGCATCTTGCCCACCATGGCTCCTCTGCACTCCTCTTGCTGGCCGCTCATGATCTTCGGCTTCACGCAGAATATTTGCAGCCACAAGCCAAAATGAGGCTTGATGCGGAGGAAGGCCTTGTATATGACGATGAACGCTGAGATGTTGAGGACGAAGTTCGGGGCTAGATCATGGAAATCTAGCCCGTAGTAGAATATGAGCCCGCGGACGAAGTGGTGAAGTTGAAACCCCAGTCCACGGACGAAGTGGGCAAGAAACACGACCCTCTCATGGGGTCCTGGAGTTGGAATGACCTGCCCGTCATCTGGTAGTCGGTGCGCTATGTCTGCGGCCAAGTATCCGGCCGCCCGAAGATTCGCGATATTCTTCTCCTTCATGGTGGAAGCCACCCACTTACCTCCTACTCCGGACATGTTTAGCTGTGCGGAGAAGACATGGACTAGGGCGTTGGAGCTCGAGGGGGCAAGAGTGGGCAAAGGAGGAAGAAGGCGTGGGTAAAAATGGGGAACTCTTATCCCTTTATAGAGGCGACGGAAGTGGTGCGTCTCCCCACTTGCCCGTTGGGAATCGCTCACCTCCCAAGCGCCACGATTGATGGCCTGGCGGGATTACCCATACCCGTATTGATGAGAATCCCGTGATAAGGGGACACGATCTCTGCTTTTACAAGACGTGTCAAGGAAACCGCCTCGTAATATGCGCTGTGGCTGGTCGCAGGAAAACGGTTCGAATAACGACCCAACCGTAATGACATGTTACGTCTAAAAAGTTGTCGCCAGAGTACATTTTGCAGATCTGGACACAGTCTATGTGTTCGATAATTACCTTGGAGTATTCGGAGAAGGAACCCGCCTTGCAATGCCGAAGACAAGACTGCGTGCCGAACTCATCGTCATTGAAGCCTGGTTCAGGGGCTACCGAGGGAGTCCTGGATTAGGGGGTATCTGGACTGCCGGACTATATACATCATCCGGACTATTGAAGCATGAAGATACAAGACTCAAGACTTCGGCCCGTGTCCGGATGGGACTCTCCTTTGCGTGGAAGGCAAGCTTGGCGATACGGATATTATGTTTCCTTCCTTGTAACCGACTCCATGTAAACCCTAGCCCTCCCCAGTGTCTATATAAACCGGAGAGGATGGTCCTTAGAAGGCCGATCACAGTTACAATCATACCATCATAGGCTAGCTCTTAGGGTTTAGCCTCTACGATCTCGTGGTAGATCTACTTTTGTACTACTCATATCTTCAATATTAATCAAGCAGGAAGTAGGGTTTTACCTCCATGGAGAGGGCCTGAACCTGGGTAAACATTCTGTCCCTTGCTTCCTGTTACCATCAGCCTAAGACGCACAGTTCCGAACCCCCTACCCGAGATCCGTCGGTTTTGACACCGACAGCGGGTCTTGCACCTAAAGGTGCTTCCAGGACGTAATTCTTCTATGCAGCAATGAGGATAATCCTCAATTTATGAACCTAGTCCGTGTAATTGCTACCATCATCTTTCAACTTAGCTTTCTCTAGGAACGCATTAAAATTCAATAGAACAACGGCACGGGCCATCTATCTACAACAACATAGACATGCAAAATACTATCAGTACTAAGTTCATGATAAATTAAAGTTCAATTAATCAAATTACTTAAGAACTCCCACTTAGATAGACATCCCTCTAATCATCTAGGTGATCACGTGATCCATATCAACTAAACCATGTCCGATCATCACATGAGATGGAGTAGTTTTCGATGGTGAACATCACTATGTTGATCATATCTACTATATGATTCACGCTCGACCTTTCGATCTCAGTGTTCCGAGGCCATATCTGCATATGCTAGGCTCGTCAAGTTTAACCTGAGTATTCTGCGTGTGCAAAACTGTCTTGCACCTGTTGTATGTGAACGTAGAGCTTATCACACCCGATCATCACGTGGTGTCTCGGCACAACGAACTTTCGCAATGATGCATACTCAGGGAGAACACTTATACCTTGAAATTTAGTGAGAGATCATCTTATAATGCTACCGTCGATCTAAGCAAAATAAGATGCATAAAGGATAAACATCACATGCAATCAATATAAGTGATATGATATGGCCATCATCATCTTGTGCCTTTGATCTCCATCTCCAAAGCACCGTCATGATCACCATCGTCACTGGCGTGACACCTTGATCTCCATCGTAGCATTGTTGTCATCTCACCAACTATTGCTTCTACGACTATCGCTACCGCTTAGTGATAAAGTAAAGGAATTACATGGTGATTGCATTTCATACAATAAAGCGACAACCATATGGTTCCTGCCAGTTGCCAAAAACTTTGTTACAAAACATGATCATGTCTTCCAATAAAATTTAGCATCATGTCTTGACCATATCACATCACAACATGCCCTGAAAAAACAAGTTAGACGTCCTCTACTTTGTTGTTGCAAGTTTTATGTGGCTGCTACGGGCTGAGCAAGAACCGTTCTTACCTACGTATCAAAACCACAATGATATTTCGTCAAGTTAGTGTTGTTTTAACCTTCAACAAGGACCAGTCGTATCCACACTCGATTCAACTAAAGTTAGAGAAATGGTCACCCGCCAGCCACCTATGTGCGAAGCACATCGGTAGAACCAGTCTCGTGTAAGTGTACACGTAATGTCGGTCCGGGCCGCTTCATCCAACAATACCACCGAATCAAAGTATGACATGCTGGTAAGTAGTATGACTTGTATCGCCCACAACTCACTTGTGTTCTACTCGTGCATATAACATCCACACATAAACCTGGCTCTGATACCACTGATGGGGAACATAGTAATTTAAAAAAATCCTACGCACACGCAAGATCATGGTGATGCATATCAACAAGAGGGGGAGTGTATCTTCATACCCTTGAAGATCGCTAAGCGGAAGCGTTTATCAACACGGTTGATGTAGAATTAAAAATCTCCTCTTAAGAAAAGGAACCATAAATCGAGGTTTTCCTCCTAGGACACCCTATACCCTTGGTGCCAAAAGGAAGAGGATATCCTGAACCCTGATCGGGTTGGCAGAAAGGAGGGAGGAAAAGAATTTGACTATGTGCTTCATGATGATGCCTTAGTCTGAAACCCTAACTCCATTGTTCAATAAGCAGTCAATCAAGCATCTATGCCGCCTCCCACTGGCAATGGTAAAAAAAGCAGTGGGGGAGTCTCCTTTAAGCATCCAGTTGATCGTGCCTCTTTGGTGCCAGTAAACTTCCGCGAGATGATGCAGCTGCACCAGAGATTGCACAAGGTGAAAGTGCAAAGTCCATTACGAATCAGAAAGCCAGCAGAGTCAGCCCGAGAGTCTAAAGCATCAATATGAGCCACGAGGAGGGATTTATCTCTGTGATCCTGCGTCGCGTGATTACGAGACCAGCCCCGCAAAAAATTTCGCAGAGAATACGAGCAATAGTGCCAATCATCCATGGGGCTGAAGGAGCGACCGCCAGTCGAGAGGAGATCATAAATTCTAGAGCCGAGGTGGTCAGGGAAGCCTTCGACAAGGAGCCAGGAAGCATCAAACTGGAACCGAGGGGGAGTGGACGCACAATGAAGCCCCGCATCAAGAATAAGTGGAGCATGGTCCGATCCTATGATAGCCTTAGTTTTGAGAGTCGCAAGCAGGAAAAGGGAGTCCCAACTCGGGCAGATCAAAACATGATCCAAAACAGAGTGAATAGGAGAAACCTAATGATTAGTCCAAGTAAACCTAGATCCCACCCTTGACATTTCACGAAGAGCGCAAGAGATAATAAAATCGTTAAAAGCATCAGCCAGCGTCTAGGAAAAGTTATTGGTGTTCTTATCAGTCGGATATCGAAGCAGGTTGAAATCACCACCAATCAGAAGGGGGAGGGTGCAGGATTCGACCTTATAATTAGAAACTTCGTCCAAGAATAAGTGGGAAACAGAATGATCCACCGGACCGTACACTACCATTACTTCCTAGAGAGTATTAAGTTGGCGGTGAAACACAACAGAGCTAGCCCAGAAAATACCATGGTCGAAGGTAACAAAATAGAAAATGTCACGTTTAGAGCCAATAAGAATACCACCCGAGTGGCCCGAGGAGGGAAGACAATTCTAGTCAAAACGATCGACATCCACAATTGCAGAAAGTTCATGAGGAGAGAAGAAGGTTTAAAGGTCTCAACTAGACCAATCAGATCAATACTATCGCCCATGATGATGTCTTTGATTTGGTCTCGGCGCCCCCGAGCCCCGAAACCACTAACATTCGAGAAAAGTGCTTTCATTTGAAGGACAAGTTCTTAATGCGCAAGCTCGACCTATAGGGTGCCAAGCAGGTTTTAGCACGTTTAGGGGAACCCTTCTTCTTAGAGACTTGGGGGGGGGGGGTAGGAAAACTAGCATGTCCACCCCCTCCAAAACCCCCCCAGCCACAACCGGAGGAGGAGGAGGAGCCACCGCAATCTCTTTAGCTTTGGTGATCACAGCCTGGGCCACCTCATTGGCCCGAATTAAAGCAAGCAGAGAGGAGGGAGACCCAACATTATGATCAAGTGATATACCAACATCCGTAAGAACCTTTGTCAGATGATCATCCGAATACGAAGGCAAAACAAGCCTAAAAGGGGAGGCGGAAGGAATAGAAGGAACCGACGAAGGGTGGGCTGGAAGAGTACCTAAAGCTGGAAGATCACGACCCGCCGCATGACGGGCGGCCTTGTCAGCCACCTACATACCATTGTCACGGAGCCGGCCACTCTTGCGCACCATAGAATAAGGGGAACGGATCGGAGTAGAGCGCGGCACCACCGTAGAATCCTGGCCTGCCACATAACCCATATCATCATCCAGGCAACGACAAAGCCCTATCATGGAGAGTTTGGTGCCTGAGGAGGCTCGGCTACGAGCCGAGAACTTCCGGACAGAGGATTTGTGCTTGGGGATGGAGCCAACCATAGCACGCGGCGGAGAGGCGGGAAGGTCTTCAATGCCCGACAGAGATGGAGAGCCCGGACGGACCGGCAGGTTGGAGCATACCCCAGACACAGGAGTACTAGCTGGGGGGCAACCGGGGCAGCCTGATCAGATACTTTCTCAGCCATGACATCCTTTGCAACATCTTTGCCCTGCGGGGCACTATCCTTGAAGAGATCCCTGGATTCTGAGCCCATAACATCCCATTCCGAGGACGTAAAGCAAGGGCGCGAGTCCTCACTCTAGTTGGCAGCATCATCGCCCCCTCCGTCACGGTTCTCTGCCAGAGGGGGAGGAGGGGGAGGAGGAATGTTAGGATTGGCGCCTCCCTCCATGCGGACCCGCATCCTAAAGCCATCAGACGAGGGGAAGACATCGACAGATCCATGAATGCACAGGGAGTTAACCGCCCAGAGTTTGAGACGACGGGGCCAAGGACAGAGAGGGAGTCTAGGTCCACCATCATGGGCTTGCCGATCAGAACACCAAAAGCCACCACGAAATCAGCAGAGCACAAAGTGGGGGGAATGTCATTGATGAGGACCCAGGTTTCCGAAAAGGAGGGGATAGGTTTAGCACCATTGGAAGCGGCCTTCACAGAGGAACTAATTGCTGCTTTAGGAAGACATAAGATGTTCAACTTATTTTTATATTCTCCTGGTTATATATAGCTATCTAGTTATGATTGTGAAATGAGTTGGAAGCGTTGAACCCTTTGCTCGGGCCGCATGTGTATATATTGGGCAAAAGCCTTGGCATACAAGTTATAGAGAAAGAGATCGAGAGATCGACCAGGAAGGTCGTTATAGAGATATCGAGGAGAAGAAGAGATAGAGATGAGGTACAAAATTTGAAACAAACTCCTAACCCTATACATCTCCTATATAGTTATTCAAACACCCCCCTCAATCTGAACCTCAAGCTTTGCTAAGGTTGAGATTGTACTTAAATTCATTTAACCTTCTCTCAGTAAGAGGCTTCGTAAACCCATCCGCAAGTTGATCCCATGTGGGAATAAACTGAATCTCAAGAAGATTCTGAGCTACTCTTTCTCTGACAAAATCAAAATCAACTTCAATGTATTTTGTCCGTGCATGAAAAATAGGATTTGCTGAGAGATAAGTTGCACCAATATTGTCACACCATAATCTCACAGCCCGTGGAGCCTTAATTCGAAGCTCATAGAGTAATGTATGTATCCACATTACTTTAGCTGTAGCACTAGCCAAGGCCTTATATTCCGCCTCTGTGCTTGACCTTGAAACAATGGCCTATTTTCTTACGCTCCATGACACAAGATTGGTTCCTAGAAATACAGCAAAACCACTTGTGGATCTTCTATCATCAGCACACCCAGCCCAGTCTGCATCAGAGTATGCAGTAACAAGCATAGAAGAGGACTTGGTAATTTCAAGTACAAGACCTTCTGAGAACTTGAGGTACCTTCGAATTCTTTTAACTGCAGTCCAATGAGTAGTTATAGGTGCATGTAAATACTGGCATACCTTGTTCACTGGATAAGATATGTCAGGACGAGTGAGTGTTAAATACTGCAAGGCACCTACAACACTCCTATAATTTGTTGCATCCTCTGGTCCAAGAACATCTCCACTGTAATCTTTCTTGAAGTAGAAATTGGTGTATTGACTGGCTTACAATTCTCCAACCCTACTCTCTTGAGAATATCAGTTGTATATTTGTCCTGTGAGAGAAGTATGCCATCTTTAACTTGCTTTACCTCAATACCAAGAAAAGAGTGAAGATCACCCAAGTCCTTGAGAGAAAATTCCAACTTGATATCCTTAAGCAAGCAAGTGGTGGCATCTGAACTTGAACTAGCAACAATTATATCATCAACATAAACAAGGACAAAGATAGTGACATTGCCTTTATTAAAAAAAACAATGAGGTATCTGCCTTGGATGGTATGAACCCAAGATGTTGCAACTACATACTCAATCTGGAATACCAGGCTCTTGGGGCCTGCTTCAAACCATTCAAAGGTTTATCCAACTTACAGACATGTTGTGGTGTGCTGGGAGTCTCATAACCTGGTGGTTGCCGCATGTACACTTCTTCCTCAAGAACACCATGAAGAAACGTGTTCTGAACATCTAGCTATCTTAGACTCCATCCTATGGAAATGGCAATAGACAAGACAGGTCGAATAGTAGTTGACTTAACAACAGGACTAAAAGTATCTTCATAATCAATTCCAAACCTTTGTTTAAATCCCTTTGCAACTAATCTAGCCTTATATATGTCTATGCTCCCATCAGACTTCCTTTTGATCTTATACACCCATTTACAGTCAATACATTGTTTCCATACTTTGATGGAACCAAGTGCCAAGTCTTATTTTTCATAAGTGAATTATATTCATTGTCCATAGCTTCCTTCCAATCCTTATTAGCAAGAGCATCATGCAAATGAATTGGTTCAAAAGTAGTGGTAAGAAAGGCATGTTTGATTTTGTCATACCTTATCCTACCATCATTGCACTACTTTTCCTTCACAATACCTGACCGAGACCGTGTTTGCCGAAGAGAAGGCATAGGGGGCATAGGATCAGCCGCTGCCACAGACGATCCGCCCGGCTCTCGATCCGATGCAGGTGACAAACCAGCTGGCTCCTGATCCAACACGGATCCATGCACCGGATCAGTCGCAGGACCGGGCGCGCACCCGCGGTCGGGCACTGTGTAAGCCCGCGCAGACGTGGCGATGGATGACTCGTCCGCTCTTGCGCCCGGGCTAGTGATACGTCTCCAACGTATCTATAAGTTTTGATTGTTCCATGCTATTATATTACTTTTTTGGATGTTTAATGGGCTTCACTATACACTTTTATATTATTTTTGGGACTAATCTTTTAACCGGAGGCCCAGTCCAAATTGCTGTTTTTTGCCTATTTTAGTGTTTCGCAGAAAAGGAATATCAAACGGAGTCCAAACAGAATGAAACCTTCGGGAGAGTTATTTTTGGAACAAATGCAATCCACGAGACATGGAGTGGACGTCAAGAAAGAAACAAGGCGGCCACGAGGCAGGGAGGCGCGGCTAGGGGGGTAGGTGCGCCCCCACCCTCGTGGGCCCCTCGTGGCTCCCCTAATCGACTTCCTTCGCCTATATATACTCAAGTACCCTGAAAACATCCAGGAGCACCACGAAACCCTATTTCCACTGCCGCAACCTTCTGTACCTGTGAGATACCATCTTGGGGCCTTTTCCAGCGCTCCGTCGGAGGGGGAATCGATCATGGAGGGCTTCTACGTCAACACCATAGCCTGAGAGTAGTTTACCTCAGACCTTCGGGTCCATAGTTATTAGCTAGATGGCCTCTTCTCTCTCTTTGGATCTCAATACAAAGTTCTCCTCGATCTTCTTGGAGATCTATTCGATGTAATTCTTTTTGCGGTGTGTTTGTCGAGATCCGACGAATTGTGGGTTTATTATCAAGATTATCTATGAAAAATATTTGAATCTCCTCTGAATTCTTTTATGTATGATTTGTTATCTTTGCAAGTCGCTTAGAATTATTAGTTTGGTTTGGCCTACTAGATTGATATTTCTTGCAATGGGAGAAGTGCTTAGCTTTGGGTTCAATCTTGCGGTGTCCTTTCCCAGTGACAGCAGGGGCAACAAGGCACATAATGTATTGTTGCCATCTAGGATAAAAAGTTGGGGTTTATATCATATTGCTTGAGTTTATCCCTCTACATCATGTCATCTTTCCTAATGCTTTACTGTGTTCTTATGAACTTAATACTCTAGATGCATGCTAGATAGCGGTCGACGTGTAGAGTAATAGTAGTAGATGGAGAATCATTTCGATCTACTTGTCGCGGACGTGATGCCTATATACATGATCATGCCTAGATATTCTCATAACTATGCACTTTTCTATCAATTGCTTGACAGTAATTTGTTCACCCACCGTAATACTTATGCTATCTTGAGAGAAGCCACTAGTGAAACCTATGGCCCCCGGGTCTATTTTCCATCATATAAGTTTCTGATCTACTTTATTTTGCAATCTTTACTTTCCAATCTATATCATAAAAATACCAAAAATATTTATCTTATTATCTCTACCAGATCTCACTTTTGCAAGTGGCCGTGAAGGGATTGACAAAGCCATTATCGCGTTAGTTGCAAGGTTCTTATTTGTTTGTGTAGGTACGAGGGATTTGCGTGTAGCCTCCTACTGGATTGGTACCTTGGTTCTAAAAAACTGAGGGAAATACTTATGCTACTTTGTTGCATCACCCTTTCCTCTTCAAGGGAAAACCAACGCATGCTCAAGAGGTAGCAAGAAGGATTTCTGGTGTTGTTGCCGGGGAGTCTGCGCACAAGTCAAGACGTACCAAGTACCCATCACAAACTCTTATCCTCGCATTACATTATTTGCCATTTGCTTCTCATTTTCCTCTCCCCCGCTTCACCCTTGCCGTTTTATTTGCCCTCTCTTTCCCGTTCGCCTCTTTTTCGCTCGCTTCTTGTTTTTGCTGCACTATGTCTAAAACTAGGGAGGTTGCCGTTGATAAGGACAATAGTAATAACGTGGGAAACTTTGATGCTTTTGATGATCCTGCTGAGAAACCCACTATCTTACATACTAAAAAGTTTTGAATCGGTAGTGTTAATATTATTGGAAAAGGGGTTATTCAAGATTTCTTTACTTGTGCCGGTGCCTTGCCCACTATGGGTGGATCTATTCTTCATTGAACTAGTAGTCTTGCGGATACTATATCCTTGCTTATAGTTAAACTTGAAAGATAGTTTATTCATATGCATCCTTGCGTAGAAAGAATTTTCCTAGAATTTTCCAATATTGAGCATTCTTCTGTTAAGTGTGCAACTACTACCTTTTTGGCACATGAGTTCACATTTATATTGAAAGAAGCCACAAAAATTTTTGCGCACTATAGGGTGGACACTGGTCGTCCTCCCATAGAGGCAACCCTTTTTAATCAAGAAGACATAATGCGTTTATGATCTTTAGATCATGTTGCTTATAATGAAAACCTTAGAAAAAAAGTTCCTACCGATGTTCTAGTTGATAGAATCTCTGAACTTAATGATGATTTTCCTATTCAAAATAATGGGTTAGGATTTTCTCTTGAACAAAGGCTCATGACTTTTTGCCAAAAGAATTCTTATAATGATGAATTGGTTGTGCAATATGAGGGGCCAAAGGAGGAACCCATACCACCCGAGCTTGATCTTGGGGACTTCTGTCCCATTAAATTTAGCCCTTTTGATTCCTTTTGCTTTCCATAAAGAAAACTTGCTGCTGAACGTAGGGAATATGAGATGAGTTTTCGTGATATATCCTCACTTTTATGCCTAGCTAGGGGCGTTAAACGATAGCACTTGTTGGGACGCAACCCAATTTTATTTTTGTTCTTTGCTTTTTGCTCCTGTTTAGTAATAAATAATTCATCTATCCTCTGGTTAGATGTGATTTTATGTTTTAATTAGTGTTTGTGCCAAGTAAAACCTTTAGGATAACTTACGGTGATAGTTAACTTGATCTTGCTGAAAAACAGAAACTTTTGCACACACGAGAATAATTTTCATAAATCACAGAAACGTGATTTTCAGTTGATTATTTTTGCAGAAGAATAATAGACTAATTACCTAGAACTTCCTAATTTTGTAGGATTTTTGAGGTTCCAGAAGTATTCGAAAGTTACAGATTGCTACAGACTGTTCTGTTTTTGACAGATTCTATTTTTCGTGTGTTGTTTGCTTATTTTGATGAATCTATGGCTAGTATCGGGGGGTATGAACCATAGAGAAGTTGTAATATAGTAGGTTTAACACCAACAAAAATAAATAATGAGTTCATTACAGTACCTTAAAGTAGTGGTTTGTTTTTTTGTACTAACGGAGCTCATGAGATTTTCTGTTGAGTTTTGTGTTGTGAAGTTTTCAAGTATTGGGTAAGATTTGATGGATTATGGAATAAGGATTGGCAAGAACCTAAGTTTGGGGATGCCCAAGGCACCCCAAGATAAAAATCAAGGACAACCAAAAGCCTAAGCTTGGGGATGCCCCGAAAGGCATCCCCTCTTTCGTCTTCGTGCATCGGTAACTTTATTTGAGGCTATATTTTTATTCACCACATGATATGTGTTTTGCTTGGAGCGTCTTGTATAATTTTAGTCTTTTTTTAGTTTACCACAATCATCCTTTCTGTACACACCTTTTGGAGAGACACACATGAATCAGAATTTATTAGAATACTCTATGTGCTTCACTTATATCTTTTGAGCTAGAAAATTTTGCTCTAGTACTTCACTTATATTTTTTTAGAGCACGGTGGTGGTTTTATTTTGTAAAAATTATTGATCTCTCATGCTTCAGATATATTATTTTGAGAGTCTTTTAGAACAGCATGGTAATTTGCTTTGGTTATAAAAATAGTCCTAATATGATGGGCATCCAAGTTGGGTATAATAAAAACTATCATATAAAGTGCATTGAATACTATGATAAAATTGATACTTGATAATAGTTTCGAGATATGAAGGTGGTAATGTTAGTCATGCTAGTTGGGTTATTGTGAAATTGGGAAATACTTGTGTCAAAGTTGGCATGTCCCGTAGCATGCATGTATGGTAAAAGTTGTGTGACAAATTTGAAGCATGGGGTGTTCCTTAAGTGCTTTCCTTATGAGTGGCGGTCGGGGACGAGCGATGGTCTTTTCCTACCAAATGTATCCCTCAAGGGGAATGCGTAGTAGTACTTTGCTTCGAGGGCTAATAAACTTTTGCAATAAGTATATGAGTTGTTTATGGCTAATGTGAGTCAATGGATTATACACACTCTTACCTTTCTGCATTTTTTCTAGCCTCTAGGGTACCGTGCATTGCCCTTTCTCACCTTGGGAGTTGGTGCAAACTTCGCCGGTGCATCCAAACCCCATGATACGATACTCTCTATCACACATAAACCTCCTTATATCTTCCTCAAAACAGCCGCCATACCTACCTATTAGAGCATTGTCCCATGTGAGGAAAGGATGATGGAGACTATGATCCCCCCATAAGTCGGTATGAGACTCCGGACTTTATGAAAAATAAAAGAGGCCAAAGAAGCCCAAAGAAAAAAACAGAGGCCAAGAAGCCCACCAAATAAAAAATGAGAGAAAAAGAGAGAAGGGACAATGTTACTATCCTTTTACCACACTTGTTCTTCGAAGTAGCACCATGATATTCATGATAGAGAGTGTCTTATGTTGTCACTTTCATATACTAGTGGGAATTTTTCATTATAGAACTTGGCTTGTATATTACAATGATGGGCTTCCTCAAATTGCCCTAGGTCTTCGTGAGCAAGCAAGTTGGATGCACACCCACTTAGTTTCTTTTGTTGAGCTTTCATACATTTATAGCTCTAGTGCATCCGTTGCATGGCAATCCCTACTCCTCGTGTTGATTAGCCGCGTCAATATGAGAATTTCTCCTTTTTTTGTCTTCTCTCATAACCCCTATCATCATATTCCATTCCACCTATAGTGCTATATCCATGGCTTGCGCTCATGTATTGCGTAAGAGTTGAAAAGGCTGAAGCACATTAAAAAGTATGAACCAATTGCTCGGTTTGTCATCGGGGCTATGCATAAGGGGAGCATTTTGTGTGACGAAAATGAAGCATGGCCAAACTATATGATTTTGTAGGGATAAGCTTTCTTTGGCTATGTTATTTTGATAAGACATGATTACTTTGTTAGTATGCTTGAAGTATTATTATTTTTATGTCAATATTAAACTTTTATCTGGAATCTTTTGGATCTGAATATTCATGCCACAATAAAGAAAATTACATTGAGATAATATGCTAGGTAGCATTCCACGTAAAAAAATCTGTTTTTATCGTTTACCTACTCGAGGACGAGCAGGAATTAAGCTTGGGGATGCTTGATACGTCTCCAACGTATCTATAATTTTTGATTGTTCCATGCCATTATATTACCAGTTTTGGATGTTTAATGGGATTTACTCTACACTTTTATATTATTTTTGGGACTAATCTATTAACCGGAGGCCCAGTCCAAATTGTTTTTTTGCCTATTTCAGTGTTTCGCAGAAAAGGAATATCAAACAGAGTCCAAATGGAATGAAACCTTTGGGAGAGTTATTTTTGGAACAAATGCAATCCAGGAGACTTGGAGTGGACGTCAAGAAAGAAACAAGGCGGCCACGAGGCAGGGAGGCGCGCCCAGGGGGCGCGCCCCCCATCCTCGTGGGCCCCTCGTGGCTCCCTTGACCGATTTCCTTCGCCAATATTTATACTCACGTACCCTGAAAACATCCAAGAGCACCACGAAACCCTATTTCCACCACCGCAACCTTCTGTACCTGAAAGATCCTATCTTGGGGCCTTTTCCGGTGCTCCGCTGGAGGGGGAATTGATAACAGAGGGCTTCTACATCAACACCATAGCCTCTCCGATGAAGTGTTAGTAGTTTACCTCAGACCTTCGGGTCCATAGTTATTAGCTAGATGGCTTCTTCTCTCTCTTTGGATCTCAATACAAAGTTCTCCTCGATCTTCTTGGAGATCTATTCGATGTAATTATTTTTGCGATGTGTTTGTCGAGATCCGATGAATTGTGGGTTTATGATCAAGATTATCTATGAACAATATTTGAATCTCCTCTGAATTCTTTTATGTATGATTTGTTAGCTTTGCAAGTCTCTTTGAATTATCAGCTTGGTTTAGCCTACTAGATTGATCTTTCTTGCAATGGGAGAAGTACTTAGCTTTGGGTTCAATCTTGCGGTGTCCTTTCCCAGTGACAGCAGGGGCAGCAAGGCATGTATTGTATTGTTGCCATCGAGGATAAAAAGATGGGGTTTATATCATATTGCTTGAGTTTATCCCTCTACATCATGTCATCTTGCCTAATGCGTTACTCTGTTCTTATGGACTTAAAACTCTAGATGCATGCTGGATAGCGGTCGATGCGTGGTGTAATAGTAGTAGATGCAGAATCGTTTCGATCTACTTGTCTCGGACATGATGACTAAATACATGATCATGCCTAGATATTCTCATAACTATGCACTTTTCTATCAATTGCTCGACAGTAATTTGTTCACCCACCGTAATACTTATGCTATCTTGAGAGAAGCCACTAGTGAAACCTATGGCCCCCGGGTCTATTTTCCATCATATAAGTTTCCGATCTACTTTATTTTGCAATCTTTACTTTCCAATCTATATCATAAAAATACCAAAAATATTTATCTTATTATCTCTATCAGATCTCACTTTTGCAAGTGGCCGTGAAGGGATTGACAACCCCTTTATCGCGTTGGTTGCAAGGTTCTTATTTGTTTGTGTAGGTACAAGGGATTTGCATGTACCCTCCTACTGGATTGATACCTTGGTTCTCAAAAACTGAGGGAAATACTTACGCTACTATGTTGCATCACCCTTTCCTCTTCAAGGGAAAACTAACGCATGCTCAAGAGGTGGCACTCAGTGTGTGGAGACGTGGCGCGAGGTGATGTGGCGGGACCGGCGCGAGGCGACGCTGCGGGACCGGTGGGCTCCAACCAGTCAGTGCGGCCGGCCACCGGGCTGCGTGAGTCCAAGCTCATGGGGGGACCCTCTTGGGATACTGCGCCGCCAGAGACAGCGGGTTGAGCGGGCGAATCCGCCTGGGATCGCGCGTTGTCAGCCGAATCAACACCATTCCATGCACGCCTTGTTTGTTTCCTCCCACATAAAATGACAACGTGAATTAGCACAAACATCAATAGAATCAGAATTTCCTTGAGATTTTTGCACATGATCAAGTTCAGTTAATTCACCCCCGTGATCAGGTAGTGTGGCAGGGTCTGGTAGCACTACAAAAAAACACTTCCGTGATGATACGTGTTTGTCACAGTAGGTCACGTTTTTTGTCATGCATGTACATCCATGACAAATTTTAACAGAATCAAGATAGTCATACATGTGCTATTGTAGAAGTGTTCCATGACATTACCAAAATTATCATCACGGAAGTGTCCACTTCCATGACGATAAATCGCACGTCATAGAAGTGCTTTCGTCAAGGGTGACTGACACGTGGCATCCACCGTAACGGAACGCCGTTAAGCTATCGGGTCAGATTTTGGATCCGATAACCCGTTAACAGCCACGACCAATGTCGATTTTCCACGTGTAAAATTCTCATTGGTTGATGGATCCACGTGTCAGCTCCGCGTTGGCACAGGTGTCACTCATCCAATGGTCGAGATGGGCCTATGATATGTTGACACGTGGACCGGCCCAAAAGTGGCCCACAAAGTTTAAATGAGCCAGCCCAACCGAAGGCCCATAAGATTTAGCGGACCATAATGGGCCAGCCCAGCTAAAGGGCCACAAAATTTAGCGGACCATAATGGGCCGACCCAGCTAAAGGCCCACAAGATTTTGCGAACCACAATGGGCCGGCCCAGCTAAAGGCCCACAGGATTCTGCAGACCATAATGGGCCAACCCAGCTAAAGGCCCAACATTCTCTATCAAATCGGCCCATCAACGGCCTGGTCTAAACTTGTCATCAATGCAGCCCATGGTCACTTCTGGCCCGTTAACAGTCCGCTAAGTAATTGGGCCGAATTACAGCCCAGTGTATTTCCGGCCTGTTAAAGGTTCGGCTTCATTTGGGCCCATTTATAGGCCCTCAAAACTTTCGGCCCATAAACGATCGTGAAGGATTTGGATCATATTCGGCCATGTCTGTCATTCGGCCTCTTAGAGGCCCACTATAGATTTGGCCCACTTTCGGCCTGTTGTCATTTTCGGCCCGTTAACGCCGGACGTAAACCATGGGCCATATGTGGCCCAATGTCATATCGGGCCCATTAACGGACCATATAAAAATGATGATAATCTAGCCCGACCGAAGTTCCGGCCTGTTAAAGGCCCGTGTATTAGGTCGGCGCATTTACGGCCCGTCCGAATTTCGGCCTGTCAAATATCCGCATCGTAAATGGGCCACCATTTCGTCCTGCTAAGTCCAGTGGGTTATTTGGCACAATCAGGGCCCAATCTCACTTTCGGTCTATTAAAGGCCCATGTTTTTTATGGGCTCGACATATTTACACCTATAAACATCCTACTTTTACTGAGGGCCCAAATTATGTCTAGGCCTATTAAAGGCCCACTATGGGCACATGCCTACCAGAAAAATTTGAAAGCTTATGCTAATTTAAGCCCGGATATTTTTTGTCGGCTACTTGCCAATTTTGGCCCGTAATTGTTTTTAGCCCAATTGGAATGGGCCCGACGAATGTTGGCATGTTGGGCTCCTACGAAGCTTTCGTCCGAATACATTACTAAGATAAACCTAAACTATACAAAAATAGCGTCATAATTACTGCAGTGTGTGGCAGCATCATAAATGTTGTATCACAACAAAATAAATTCCAATCATACAACAAAAGGCATGTTGGCATAAAGTTTACAGTCCTTCCAGATAAAAGCACCATCAGATGTATAGAAGCACAGATCATTTGACCTGCGTGCTAATGTTTCAGGCTGTAGAATATGATGGAGCAGCACGATCTCCACCTTTTTTCCGCCATTGCTCTTCAACAACGAAGCGAATGTCTGATAGTCTGGTTTCAAAACCATTCATATCTTGACGGCATTTCTCAACCACTATTATTGTTTCTGAAACGACGTCCATTAGGTATTGGACTTGTGTCTGGAGCACAGATATATCACTCTGTCTAGCAGGAAGATTTTGTTCAGTAGGCGATTTGGACAAGGTTACCTTGACAACCAACCCAGAATTATGCAGGAAGGTGCTTTTTGCACAGTTAGTGGAGAGATACTGACGCACTGCAGCAAGAGGTGACATTGTGCCTGTAGTAGCCTCGTCACCTTCAGGTGGTTGTGGCTGTTCAATCATTTGTTCCATAGCTTCCTGAAAGTGTGAACTTGTAGATTAGTGTACCAGTGAGTTACTAATGAGACAAAAACAAACAAAGTAGGTTAAACATTTATACATAACTTATTTTGGTGAACTACTATAATACATTAGCATGTATTGTAGTGCCAACTACATAATAAAATCACTTTCGGAACATATGTCCATGTAGCATGCCTACTGTATTGTCTATTTACTCACATTCGTTGACATCTAAGGATAAAGAGACATGGTTTAAAGTAGGATGAACATAGTATGACATCATTCATATCATGGGCAAACAGATATAAAACAAACATGCTATTTTATCATTATGTGCGCACGTGAACATAACAACTAGATTACAGATCAAGACCAAAAGAATATCCTTCATCTCTTTTAAACCATGTAAGGTGAAATGATACGTTAAGACAACTGTGTATAAAAGTGAACAGAGTAACTGACATTGGCTGCAAACCAAGCAGTTAAATGAACACATCACAGTACCAATCAGTTCAAGGCAGGAGGAGTAAGGACTTACAACAGTGGCTTGAACTGGTGTGCTCATGCCCTTCATCTTGCTGGTGTGGCAATCCTTGAAGATTTGCCCTGCATTCAGTTCACATTCTTTTTGGTCTGCACGGGCTTTCCGCTGTATTTGGAACAAGTCAATATAGATACGATAATATGGCACAGAAAAAAGAAGGAAGTAGCAGCTATTTACAAGAGCCTCGCAGTGTGCAATATAGCTACAAGATCCTGTTGTCTGTTGGAATTTCACTTTACAACGGTTGGTTTTGTTCTTCAAACAGTTAGCCTAGAAGAAGATACACTTGTAAGGCACATACATAAACACAAGTTCAATATGTGGTCTGATCAAATACATATAGCCTACCTGATACTTTGGATTAGACCAGTGTTTAACGAGGGCTGTCTAGTCTTCATCTGTAATATATTCCACTGGAGATGTTTGTGCGATTTCATTGTTAGCCTTGCCTTCAAAGTGAGATTTTCTAAGGTGGTACCAATACCATCGCAGAGCACACTGAAAAACATGAGTGCATGCTTGTTTAGTTGCATCATCTTTCAGATCCAACTTGAACCTCATCTGTTGAAAAAAGAATGAGTCTTATTAGGAGGAAACTAGAAAGTATGGGACAGAGCAAGACAATATTACTAATTGTGATGAATAACATTACTTATAGATAAATGGTCAAGGAAGGTGTTAAACTGGGTATTGTCTTTCTCATCCCTGCACTGGATCCACGTTGGGAGGATACGCGCATGACACCTAACGGCAACAGCTGCCTCTAATACTAACCTGGCCGACTCTGTAGCATCACGTGGCCTTTTTAAACCTGCCTCAAAATGGATCTCCATTCTTCCTCCTTTATATTTTGTTAATCTGACAAGCATTATCCCTGATGTCTGTTTCCGCTTGCACCGTGATGCTAGTTCAGGTACAGAGCCACGTTCAATATCTTCATTTAGGCTCGCTGTTTCTAGAGAATCATGTGGAGAGGATGAAATTGCATTCTTTATAAGAGTATTGCGTCTCATATTAACCCACGCGCGTGATTGTCTCATCATAAGCGATAGACGCAAGATACACAAGAACAGTAGTTTGATGTAAGAACATGGTGTGATAGGCAGATGTAGTATGTACCAAAAACAGGAAGGTGTGTCATATTCACATGTATAATGTGTAAGCTAAGGAGATGCAATTTAACCAACTAGGAGCATTGATGAGGGATACACAAGAGAAGTAGTTTGATGTAAGAACATGGTTAATAGAAAGACGTAGTATGTACCAAAAACAGGAAGGCATGTCATATTCACAGGTATAATGTGTTAACTAAGCAGATGCAATTTACCCTAATTAGAAGCATTACAAGGTAGACACCATATGCAACATGCAACCACATATCACACTGCCAAGTAAGAGCAAGCACCTGCGATGGTGGTGTGGGGGAATTGCGGTGATCAGCTAGAGAGCTACATTGACTATCTTCATTTAGCCTTGCTGTTTCTTGAGAATCATGTGGGGAGGATGACACTGCACTCTTTAAACGAGTAGGGCGTCTCACAGTAACCCACCCGGGTAACTGTCTCATCATAAGTGATTGACGAGGAATACAAAAGAGCATTAGTTTGATGTACGAACATGGTTAATAGACATATGTAGTATGTATCAAAAACAGGAAGGCATGTCATTATCAAAGGTATAATGTGTAAAGTAAGTAGATGCAATTTAACCAAATTGGAAGCAATACAAGCTAGACACCATATGCAACATGCAACCACATTTGACAGCGTGAAGTTAAAGCAAGCACCTGGGATGGTTGTGTGTGGCAATTGAGATCATCAACTGCAGAGCTACTTTTACTGTCTCCAACTGCTGAAACTGCACCCATTAGAGCGTTGAAACGCTTACTGCTTATCTTCGAATTACACTGGAGCGACTTCTGTCATTTCTTTTCTGCATTCATCAACACTGCGTCAGAGTCTGAAATACACATGCATATAAAAACAATAGTGTGAGTATGGGTGAAGTGTGTGCACAATTAGTACAGTGTAAATGTAGTAGATAGCAGGTCGGTGAGAAATAAATGACGGGAGACATATGATAGCTCTACAACATGCCTGGCACACTCAATTACTACATGATTCTATGAAAATAACAGTCGACTGAAAGAAAATAGGTTAGTCCATTTTTTCTACACCGTCCGATGTACAAAGAACAGGGAGATCGCCTTCATCTACCTCCAGCCAGTCAGTGTTGACGATCTTCCTCGAAACGCCAGCGACCACCGGCCCAGTATTCCTCCCCTACCTGCGCCCTCCCCTCGACCTCACCATACCGCCGTTCTTGGCACCGCCCCCCGGCCATCCATTCAAGCCCCACCGACCTCCAGAGCGGGCGCAAGCAGCTCCTGCGCCCCACACCCCTATGATACACACCGATGCGCCGCTTCCCCGAGGAATAAGCGGACTAGTTGCTCCGCGCGCCTAAGCGGGTGCTGCTTCTTTTAATTGCAGTTCAACTGGCTACTGACCTCTAGCAAAGGTGAAATAGTAAAAGGGAGGAAACCTTGTGCATTTAGTATCACGAAGAAAATGCAGTAAGAAGCGCTCAACTAGTTTCTTTCATGGGATGAATACGGTGTGACCGGAGACATAAGATTTGCACGAATAAGGGAAGAGGAGTACGTGTTTCTGCTGGCAGTGCTGTGTCCTCCTTCTGTTTTTCCGACGATCTTGTTGTTCGCCGGAAACCAGAAGTTGTGGAGGACGGTGCAGCCTTGGATGAACCCATGGCCAAGTTGTTGAGTGCGGTGCGGTGGCCGTCTGTCGGCGGCCGGGAAGCAGATCCGAGGCGGCGAATGACGGCGTAGAGGGAACAACTCCGGTGCGGTGGACGGTTGCGATAGTGGAGCCGCAGCAGTGAGGCGCAGGACGACGTGGTCGGAGTGGTTCTGGTACGACGCACATCGGCGTGAGCATTGTGGAGGCAACTCTGCCTCGGCTTCAGCTGCTAAGTCCTTGAGGGCGTTGCGGTTCCGGTTGCGTTAGACGACGACGTCAGGGTACCGGCTCCGGCGTGATGGAGGAGGGCGGCGGTGGATTGGCCGCTATGGGGTGGAGAACAGAGGAGGTTGGGGTTTCGCGGCTGGTGGAGAGGGCGTTTTCGCGCACATGGAGTATGAATGGGGAAACGGAGGGAGGCGGGGAACTAAGGGGGAACAATGTTTCAGTTTGAGACGCGCTTGTTTGAAATTTGGGGAAAGTTACAAACTTTTCCCCCATCTAAAATTTTGAACATATTGCGTGTTGGGGGTAGGACAGTCATGTCAGGTGTCCCAAATGTGGGCGGAATAGATTTCGGCCGAGCGCATGGGTGTTTAGGCGCCCACGGCGTATGAATGCTTCTCGGAGGCGGTTGAGACTAGCGTCTTGGTGAAGTTACAAACCTACCCCTGTTTAGACCTTTGGACATCGGGCCGATAGGCTACACGGGCCAGATTTAGGACAGTAATTTCCTACCACCAAAACATTAGTCTCGCGCGGTTTCGGGTGACCAGAGGCCTATTTGGCGCTTCGTTCAATATTTGGGAGCAGAAGCATTAACGTTTTCGGTTCTCTTGAATTGAACTTTCAGGATTTGTCAAACTTCACAAATCTTTACTCTTGAAAATCCTAAAGCTACGACTATTTTGGAATGGAGGGGGTACATTTTAATATAAGTTGTACATGAGTATATATTAAAAAATATGCAACTTACCTTAGTTCATACATGGTTCCAGGTATAATCTCCTTGGTTGCAAAAAAATTTAGATATGCATATGAATATATATACCATGTTCAAACTCCCAACAAAGATTAATGCCCCCCTTTACATCTGATTTTCAAATGCCATTATCTCGGGTTCAAATAGATGAATGCACTTCCTATGAATTCGAATCTTCGAAACCCCCTTTATGTTGAATTCGACATGTATTTTATTTCGTAGCTAGCAATTTGGAATGTATCCATGCAAGTGACAAATGTATAAAGTGCTTCACACTAACAACATGGAGTGCACTAATTAATGTTTATAGATGAATTGCAAAAGCATCCATTACCTGTATTTCAAACCGCTCTCACTCTATGGATCGATAATAAGAAATAAACACATGCACATGCTAGAATTCAATAGAATATGTGTGCCTGATAGACCGATTTTCGTCCATACGCAATTTTGCAAAATTCATGATCTCATCCAAAAATAATAATGCCATTTATATTTTAATTTAATGCGTAGAACCGCCTTTTACACGTAGATATCTCTCTCAGGGTGTCGGGGTGTCTCACGCACATGCTCTCTCTGTTTCTCTATCTCCCTTTCTGACTACTATGTACCACTCTTTTCACTAATCTCAGTTGGAAAACACTATTTCTCTCACATGCATATATACACATGCATGGTCTCTACTAGCCCTCTATACGCACATATATGTGCCTATGTGTCTCCCGCACGCACATTATCTTGAGGCCTCTCTCGCACACATTGCCCCCCCCCCCGACACACCTCTCTAATAGTAGTTGGCAGATATGATTTCATCATATCATTCGGTAGGATATCCTTGGCTGTTAGGCTGGATGGTAATACGAGGCAAAGTTTTACCCTAGTTCGGATCAGACCCTTGCAGTTGAAGAAAGAGCCTACTCCTGGTATAGTATATTAGTGTTAGGGGTGTTTACAAAGTACATGTGAATACCAGGCATTGTGAGTGTGTGTATACTATCGACGAACTAGCCCCCAAGCTTGTATAACATACTAAGGGCCTAGGGTTACAAATCATATATAGTCGGCTTATCACCAGTGGGGATAGAGTCCTCCGCGACTCTGGTAGCTTCGTGTTGTACGCCGAGTCCTCCACATGGGTCTCCGTATAACACATCTCGGTCCAACCTATATGTGGTGCAGGATGGAACCGACCCATGAGTCTTCATGTTGACCCACCACAACTAGAAATGATGTGCCCACTACACCACACACGCAATCGGCCACTAAGAAAATAAGCATATACGATAGTACAACGGTATCTAGCTCACGATACGTCTCCATATTTTATTGATGACACTGACGGACTTTGCATTTGATGCGTGCTCCGTATTTTGTTGACGACACTTACGGTCATTGTATTTGAAGCAAAAGCACGATATGGTCACTGGACTTCAGAATAAGCTCATCACGGTCACCACATACATTTTGTCGTGCTAACCAACATGTGGTTGGATGGTTAGAGGACAGTGGTTTCTCGAGCCCAACAAGTTTAAAGTCCCGGTGCTCGCATTTATCTTGTGTTAATTTCAATATTTTCCGGCGATGTACGTTCAGTGAGAGGAGACGTTCCACTCGACTACGAGGCACCTATGGTGACTTTGTAAAATCTAAAGATCATATCTGCTGGCCCACTCTCTCGAAGGTGCGGTGGTGGACCGGTAGTGGGGAGTGGTTTCGGGGAGGGCGGGCCAGCCGCGGGCGGCGGGGGCGAGCGGTTCGGCCGGTGGTGGCTGGCGGCTCGGGGGGGGGGTGGAGTTTGATGATAAACTGGAGGCCCTTGATTTCGTATCCAACGGCTGGAAAATCTAATGACCAGAGATGAAAAAGTCAGTCGACTAACGTGTAGCCTCACCCCGCACGTACACATGCACGCACGCAAGACACGCACGCATGTAGGCGTGCAACACTGACACGTACACATAACGTACACACACGCGCATGCTGGCGTGCAACACTGACACGTACACATGCACTCATGAACACACGCAGGTACGCACCCATGCATGCAACACTGAAACGCACCCTTGCATGTACGCACCCATGCATGCAACACTGAAATGCACCCTTGCACGCAGGCAACACTCGCATGCCTGCATGCACACAACACACAATGCAAGACACACGCTTAACTACATGAAAAAGTTGACTTCACACTCAATGAACAATCATCGGTTTATGAAATGCCCGCTTCTCACCGCCCTGGCCCACCAAAGGTTCCTCTGTTGTGCACTGCCTGCATTTGGTCACTGACATGCAGGCCATGCACCCAAAGAGCCCACACGTCAGTGGAAGAACGGCGTGGTGTCCTAGGGCAGAGTCGAGGGCGCCACTCGTGGCCCGCCCGACTGAACATGCCTCCGTGCCGCATTCAAACGCCTCCATGAAACCCACCCGTGTGGAAGCCGAGAAACCCACTCTAGACACACGTCCGTTCATGACCGGTCTAGCATTAAACGCAACACCGGCCGAGCTCCTCCCGTCCGCTGTCTATTTAATCTCCTATTTAAACGAGGCCAAACGCCGGCCAAGAATCGCACACCTCCACCACTCCCCTATCTCCTCCACCATTTTGTCCACTCTTACAATGGCTTACGAAGAGTAGTTATTCCGCATCCAAGCCGGCTGGGTAGCCCGCCGGATACGAGCTATGCAGCTCGTTGATCCACCTCCCTCCCCTCGCCCGACGGAGCCCGTTGCCGCCCCAAGCCAGCGCGCGGTTCAGCAACTCTCCGCTCCAGGCCAGCTCGATGAGGAGCAGCGCACGGGCATAGTTGCTGCCGTCCACGCCGCCGCCTCGTACCGCGTCTCCCGTTTCTGTGGCCGAGACTCCCATGCTAGCGGCCGCGCCATGCAAGCAGCAATAGAAGCTGGGTGCGCGGAGAGCGACGAGTCGGTGGCCAGCGCCTCCACGTCCGCCGCCATCATCGAGGAGAAGTAGAACACGGGAGGCCACCGCCGCTTGGGTCCCATGAAGGCCACCGCGGAGGCGACGCCGGCGTACACAACATGTGTCTTGCCGGATCCTTTTGTTGCGAGGGCCTTCGTCGACCCCGCATGGGCTCCACGAAAGAGGTCAATGTTAGGATGAACTCGAGCTGGTGCCGGCCATGGCGAAGTAGTGGCCGGTGATGAACTCGAACCGGTGCTAGCCACCATCATCTTTGGCACCAGCCAATGATATCAGTTGGGCAGTGGGGGAGTGAGTCGTCCTTTGCGCTGAAGCATATACCTCCCGGGCTCCCGGCAGTCCGGTGATCGTGCTGCCGGACATGAGGAACACAAATCGATCGGCGGGCGACCATTTAGGCCATGTATTATATACCTGTGCTGTCCAGAACTAGCACCGCGTAGTTCATTTGAATGTAATGAAATCCGTCATGTTTGTGTGAAAATCCGGTATTTTATATGATTTCCGTCGTTGTTTATATGAAATACTCTGGTGGTTGCGTGAATGAGTATCAGTTTGTCTACGTGTTTGCATGAATTTCGTCCGGTTGGTTGAGTTGCTGTCATAATGTGTGCGGCTACGGTTGGATGGCGTAATTTGTGGGTCACCGGTCGGTCTGCAGGCGGCTCGGGCGGCGTTGTGGGACAAAAAAAACACATCTCATGCGAGCTCGTCTCCAACGTGCGCGCTGGAGGATGCATGACAGCATGAGCACCCGAGCCATTCCTCGTTCATCGGTGGCAAAGGCACCGGTGGACAAAAGGGTCGCCAATATTTTGGCTACCCCGGGCAAGATCCAAACAGCCCCTCCCAACAGATTCAAATCCCTCGTTCGCCGTGGAATTTTGCCATGTGTTGTTTTCATGGACTAGCAAGATGCCAGTGTATTGCACGGAACATCAAGATGCATTTTTTTACAAACTCTCGCATGGATGCAAGGGATAATTAATGTCCTCCTTTGCGAGTACCATGAGGCAAACACCATTAATATTGCATCGATTAGTGTTAGTGGCCTTGTATATCTGCAAATTGTAATTTTGATAGTGGCCCCTTGTATATAAAAATGGAGGGAGAAATATGAGAGATAAGGTGAGGAGGAGTGGGGCGTGGTGCCATGGTGGTGACTGGTGGTCGGACTGGGTGGAGGCATGGGGATGGACGGCGCATTATGTCTAGGTTTGCATCTCTCTCACACACACCCACGTAGGTGGGGGACGTGCACGAAGAGAAGAGGTGCACGTACGGCGCATGTACTCCCGTCTCTTTCCCAACCACACCCGCGCGGGTACACGGTGGAGCTCATTTCTGTACGAAAAAGGCAGCCCACGTGGTAATTTGGCACGTGTACTGGTTGTCCACTTGGTGGAGGGTGGATCGGCTACCACGGGTGAACAAACAAATTGCGACTTGACGCGTTATGTTAAATTAAAAAAAGAGGCAAACCATGTGGGGCCTACCTTAGAGGCAAGGCTCTATACACTGGAGTACTTTTGATGTGTCCCGTCAACTCGCAGAACGAGGAGAAACTTGCTTAATACGCCGTCTCCCCCGCCCACGGGCGTGGTGGCTCGCAGGATGAGTTGAAGCTGGAGTACTATTGTATGCCTTTACGCCCGCTCCCTCGCCCACGCGGGCGGCGGCTCGCAGCACGAGGAGAAAATTTTACTACTCCCTATGTTTACTCCTCGTCCCTATTATGTACTTTGGTTAGTACTCCCTCTATTTACTTATACAAGGCCACTATAAAAAATACATTTTGCATCTATACAAGGCCACAAATACTAATCGAGACAAAAGTTACTACTCCCTCCTTTCCAGTTTATGGCTCAATTTCAAAATGTCTCCAACCAACGTAGACGGTGAGTGGTCGAATTAATTTCGTAGTTTGCACAGTACGATCGTTTTTCTCAAGAAGTTGTGTTTACCGAGGCATTAATTAGAACGAATGCATGAATGACCACTAAATTTCCATGAACTTGTACATGCATTGGTTAGTTTCCTCTTGACACTGCTTGCGTCGGGTGATCTAACGCACCTCGAAATCCAACATGTAATGGTACTACTACTAGTATAGTACTAGAATTGAGACTTATCAAACAAAAAAATGAATGTTTTTTAGATGAGCCCTATAAACCCTAGTGGGTACCTACTCTGTAAAAACAGATTTTTCCAAAACTAAGTCGCTCCCTTTCATGAATTCTGTAGTACACTCCTCCATCGATGCTCCCTTTCATGACTTCTGTACTTCCTGTCACCGACATGTGGGACATATAGCAACCGGGTCGACGTGTCAAGCACCAAATAATAGTGCAGAACAGCAAGGGGGACGCACCCCACTCGTATCGGCCCAGTGTTAGTAATGAGCAATGAGACGTCAAATCACATTGCCGCACCTTCCCAGATGGACGAAGCAACCATTATTTCACACTTTGGTTCGACATCATCTCAAACCATGTACTAGTATTGCTTCTGCCTCAAGAGGGACACGCGCATCGCCTTGGTACATCATGACACGTGGACCGCATGACAGGCCATGCTCCCCCACCGATCGCTGGGTAAAATCACCTCATTTTTACTATACTTCCTCCGGATCGGTTTACTACATGGCATGCACGTCGTTCTAGGTTGAGAATTTAACTGGCTATATATATATGATGAACAGTATGCTAGCCTTTTAAAAAATGTATACTTTTGTATAGTAGTACTCCACTATCGATGGATTGCACCATGGAGCAAAAATTGAAATTTTTAAAAAAGGTGGTACATATACAGAGCGCTATCGCCAAATTATGCATATAGTACTATTAAAAAAGCTAGTATGTGCTTAATTGGGGTGCTAAATTCTATTAAAGAAATACTAGTACTAGTATGTACATACTGAAGAGTTAAAGTAACGAGAAGAAACATAACATAGTTCTGTTGGGGGATCAACACAACACACCCCTCAAATTAAACTAAGCACACCTGAAATTAAACTATGCAACTAATCCCGTAGACATTGCATTAGAAGTTTAGAACCGCCATGAGCAACAACACTGCCACCTTAATCAGAGTCCTCGTCCACGTCCTTGACTTCGTCCTTGTCCCTCTTCCTCTTGGCCGATACTTCTTTTCTTGAACTGCCAACTTGGCTGTTGCTCTTCATCCAACCCTTGTAGATATTGAAACAAAGGTAGCCATCCATTGCAGCATAGTGGATGTGGTCTATATCTAATACATTCCGCTGACATGCATGACGATGAAACGTGTAATGAGGTTTCTCCAGTTTGCGGTACGAAGGATGAACCATGGCTCCTGCCAGGGTCAGCATTGAGGGCTGACGAGAGGGCACCAGCCGATTCTTCTGGAGGTCGAAGGGGTTGCCTACATGAGGCCTATCCGATGCAGGACTTTGTTGTTCTTAAAGTCTACAGTAACGAATTTGACTGTTTTGACCTCGAGGAAGTTGTTAAAATCCTGGCACTCAACGTCGGCATGGCATATGTGGTAGACCAAGCAAACAGTATGTATGCAAACCTGGATCACGGCGGGCTTCTTCCTCTCTTCGTCCTTTAGATCCTTCTCTCGTCCCACGACTGTGGTGTACTCAACATCTAGCCAGCGACCCACTCATCATGTGAGTTTTCGAACATGCGTCTGAAGAGAGAAAGGCATCCTTTCATTGTCGCAGAAGTACGGGTGTAGATGACGTCGAACTCATCGCCGGTGATGGTTCTAACCTTGTACTCACCGTCGATCGGGGAGATTTGGGACGCCATGGATTTGGGAGGAGGGTTAGGATTAGTGGAACTGCCATAATGTGAATGGATGGGACAACTAGGAGCGAACCGCCGTAGTATTAAAGGACGCGCGGGAAAGAGTAGGAGCGAACTGCCAACGTGCAAACGACAGGGTAGTGGCTTTCCATTCTCCCATGATACGGGCTTCCGAGAGCCCTTGGATCTGAGATCGAATGGTTGCATGGCGTGATTCTAGACCTATGGGTGAATATCCTATCCTGGAGGGTTATTCTTAAAAATTTTAGCAACTTAGCATGCGACTGTTTGATCTCAGATCCAAGGGCTGCCAGCAGCCCGTATCATGGTCGCGCCTACCACGACCGTCGCGTCGCTCGTGTGGTCGCGCCCTTGGAGATTTAACATGGTGCATTAGGATTTTTGATGTTGGCATGTCATACATAGTCATCACTTAGTCACTCATACTACAACAATGTTGGCTATAAGGTTGGCTATAAGTGTAATTTTTTTACTCCTCTCTATCTCTTTCTTCGTACTCCCTCCGTCCCATAATATAAGAACGGTTTTGACACTAGCTAGTGTAGTGTCAAAAACGTTCTTATATAATGGGACACAGGGAGTACTAGTATTTATTGCATTTGCCAAGGAGTGACCTCTTCCAATGAAATGGTGTTGCTAAGTTTGCTTCATTTAATTAGCTATAGACTCAAAATTGTCTTTTCACCTAGGTACACGCGCTTAGCACCATTTCTTCCTTGGGTCACCAAACTAGTCTCTCTCTTCTTGATTAACTTGCCACATCAGACTTTATGCCTATGTGGCAAGCTTAAGCACCTGTAGGAGCAAGTAAGTACAATAGTGCGCTTTACATGGCATTTTTGCATATGTGGAGGAAAGAGAGGCAAGGAAAAAGTGGAGAAGTGGGCTCTCATGTAAGAGCCAGCCTCTACTACTACATGGTGGAGCATTGGGAGAGGCACATGTATGGAGGTGGTCAGGAATCTGGAGACTCACGCCGGTCGTAGCGCCGCAATTAAAATGATAATGGCAAGTCAAATCATGGGGCCCACCTGTCCAGCAGTAACTCGCTGTCAAATCTCACAGCCCTACGTTTGCAGCAGCCTACTCCCCTGTCTTCTCGCGTCTCTGTCGAACCGACTAGGCGGAACTGTCCCGCCGCCTATCGGGCAGGAAAAGCCCCGCCCTCGACTTTTAAATACAACTACTCCCTCCGTCGGATGCGTTTGGTTGAAGGTATCATATGAATGGATTGGGACCATTCAATTTTTTTGGGATTGAACCATTCAATTCAAGTGTTTGGCTGAATATAAGAGATAAGCTAATTATTTAAGATGGGACCACCAGTCATGCTCACATAGTCATGCATGCAAAGGGTGGCCATTTGATTCAACCGATTTGGTTGGGTGGAATGGTTCAGCATCTTCAAGGAATATTCTCTTTTTTTGACTCGAACCATTCATGTGCTTTATAACCAAACATGTCTATTTTATGAATGATCCCAACCCATTCATGACCACCCTTGCAACCAAACGCACGTCATCTTATGAAAACCAAATAATCCCACAATACTAAGGCGCGGTGCATTAAATTCTACCTCGTTTCTTGTTTCTTCACATATCAACCAATAAGAATCCAATGATATACTTTTTGTGACATAGTAACTCATATTTAGTTAGTCAAATGGATGACCTAGAACTACGTGCAGGCCCTATAAACCGAGACACCTACAAATAAAAAACCGAGACGGAGAGGGTAGTTCAGCACGTATCTTTTTAGATCAATATAGTCGGGATTCACCAAGGAGCAGAACCAAGTGGTAGGCTGCTCCTGTCGTGTTGGCGTAGCAACTCAAGCAGGGTCAGTCTGCACACGAAATGGTGACACAGTTAACAGGACCCCTTTGGCAGACATGTGGCTCATCCACCGTCTTGTTCCACGTGCGATGCACCAAATTACAATTTGGAGCAGTGGTTGGAATTGGAGGCACCCCAGTTGTAGCGCCGCAGTAGTAGAAAATGAGCAATGAGGGGTCAAATCACAAAGCCCCACCTTTCCCGCATTAAGCTGGACGGACGAAGCAACCATCATTTGACTCTAGCGCACAAGAGCATAAAGAAAAGATAAAACAATGATGTGTGTGGCAGCTACCTAGGGCACCCTAGGGTAGGGGTCTCCACTACAGATCCTTTTTTTTGAAAGCGCCTCCACTACAAATCGGCTTCTCCCTCGTCCTCTTGAAGAAAACCGATGATGAGTGCGGCGGTAGGGTTTGTAGGAGTACTATGGCGTGCGGGGCCACGTCGTAGTAAACGGGTTCGAGTCGACGCCTTAAATATGTGTGGGCCGCTTGGTTTTACGGGAATGAGGCAGCATTTTGGGTTCGGGGACCAGTGGACATATAGCACGTACAAAAAATTGTGGACGTAGGTTCGACCGAAAGGCAATGATGCATGGGCCCTGCATTTTGATATACCCGGGGCCGCGTGAAATTTGCTACTCTACTCAAAACTAGTAAGGTACACATCTATTGAACACATGAGATTTCGAAACCAAATTGTGAATAAATACACACTATAGCATGTAAAGCTTTGAGTCATATATGCATGATGTAGATGTTCGTTTAGTTCTTATAGTTCGTCTCATTCAAAATCAATTAGTTTTATAAAAATGTTAAGATTCATGGGGTTGTGCATTGTAAATCATAAAGTAAAAAAACAAATAATGGCAATTCATTTAGAAAATAATAATCCATTATGATACAGAAGATTCAGGAACAAAGGAGAAGTTCTTGTGTTTTGAGGTTTGTGCATTATGCTTAAGTTCAACCATGGAGTCTTCAAAATTGTACATGTGGCAGATCTGGTGGAATGTTGATGATATCCAACGGCCATTAGTGCTCGGATTTGCCCATCTCTGCACTGTCGGGTTAGCTTCATCTAGCGACCATCTTTCAAAGTTATTGGCACACTATATAGTTCTTGTGCCATAGTTTCATGTTTTGGAAAAAAGCTACTAGTGGGTTGTACTATCTATTTAGGAATAGAAGATGCATACGTGGAAGTTGTAGGGAAAGAGATGACATGGAGCATCTCAATTCCTATGAGTAGGGATTGGAAAAGAGATGTCATTTGGTTCACATCATAGGAACTTTTCTATTGAATCTAGAGATGACATGTATCTCAATTCCTATGAGGAGGGATTATTAAAGAGATGTAATTTGGTTCACATCATAGGAACTTTTCTATTGAATATACGCTAATGTTTATTTTCCTTTGAAATTAAGGGAGTATAGGAATCCATTCATATGAACCAAGTGGCTCTAAAGTTATAGAAATGATATCATGTTTATTTCCTTTGAAATGTAGAGTATATGAATCTATTCCTATGAACCAATTGGCTCTAAAGGAAAAAAATCCTATAAAAATCATATCATATAGAGTTCCTATGATATTACTCGACACTAAAGGATGGTTGAAATTGTTGCGGGTGATACGATGGTCTTTCTTTGTAGACTCCTCACCCATCTTTATAGTGACCTATCGAAGAAGAATGAAATGATATATACAGGGTATTCTACATGTGCAATTTGGTACACGAAAACTCGGTAAAAGTTTGCGAGGTTCTAATTTTCAATAAAGCTATATGCACTGCATTTCGGAACAGAGGGAGCATACGGCAGTTTCTAACACTCACGTGGAAGATTTGTGTGTAGGAGGAGTGGCTGTTCTGTTAAATGACATGGCAAAACTGACACTGTCGGATGCCGATCTAACGGTTCTTATGGCGTTCATCAGGATAAGGCTTGTGGCAAACGTTTGTCGGATAATGATTTACGGACACATGCATTGCATTGATACGTGCCCCCCTCTCTCTCACGCACACGCACCCTCATGAGTCATGACTCTCCCGAGTCCTCTCGCAGACTCGCACGTCGCACCCATCCTCTATCTGCAGGTAGACGTCACGCACATATGTGCTCTTCACACCCTACCCTCAGAACTTCTAAAAAACAAAAGACGATGCGCACATTTTATTTTAGCTCACACGTCACACACTTATACTATTACTCTTGCGGCGAACGTCCTTTGGGCATAGTATATATTGTACTCTCACGAAGAGAAGCGGTGCACGCACGCACTAGTTCTCTCACACCCACTCGCAGGTACATGTAGGAGAGCATTTTTTTGAAGCCGGTACAACAAAATCACTCCGCTATTTATAAAAGCAGGAGCCTTAGCGCTTGCTTTACTAGGGTTCCTCTCGTTCACTCTCTCATGCTCTCCACATCTAAGCAAGACATAGGTGGCCACACTCTCTCTCTCAGCTCACGGCTAGTCACAAATCCGGCCGGACAACCTCGACCGGGGCATGGGGTGTAGGTGCATCATTCACGCTGTCGTCGGCGGCGAGGGAGGAGACCAACGGCTGCCCGCGCGTCCTGATCGGCGGCCGTGCTGTTCTCTCCGAGAGAGCACCGGCTCGGGAGGGCCTCCGACCCCTTCTTCCTCCCTGCGGTATTGTGGCCAAGATGCGGCCTTCCGACGCCATCTTTGCCACATGGCGACGACCCTCAGGTATATATTCCTTTGAAACCTGCCTTGCTCTACTGCCCCAGCTCTTCCCCCTTCGTGTGGATCCTTTTCTACTTCCGTCCGCTGTTACAAATCCACCTAGACTTCTACTATTATTATAAGTAAAGCTAGTTCATACAGTGAACTCAAAGCGTTGGTTCAAATAGGGAAGAAAGTGGGAAAGCTGTAGCATGAATCTAGGACTTGGTTCTAAGAGGAAATGGGGGAAAGTAGTAATATGTGTCACTGTTTAAATAACCGTATTTCGTATTTGAGAAAATAGGGATGTCTGTCTCCATATCGTTTCAGGATGTCTGTCTCCGTATCATTTCTATCCGTGCAATCAAAAGCACACACCTCAGTTTTAGTACAACTGTGCAAAATGAGATGGCTATCCCTCGTTGTCGTCGTCTAACCTCCCGTCTTCAAGGTATCCCTACATTGGTAGTAACTAAGGTAGAATGACCAACGCAATCTGAAAGAAGCTGATTCGTACGTTTTACTTCCTGATTGCAGTGCAGGGACGAGCGAAAACAACTGCATCCTAGTCCGGAATGCACTTTCTACCAGTTCATCCATGGACCGAGGACTAGTTGGCACGGCTGCACGGCAGTTTTTTGGACAGGTGCGTGGACAAGAGGCATGGTCATCTGCTTATTTCTGCAAATAGCGGTGCTTAAATTTAGTGGAATGCACAAGCATTACAGCTGGTCAGTACACTGCATGGTTCAGTTCAACATTCCAGCTGAGACCACAATTATAATTGGTTATTCTGGAATGAGAGAACCTAACCCTCGATGGTGGCAACAAGAAAAAACCAGAGTGAACTCCAGGAAATTTAAGCCTGCCGGGAGGCCCTTTGCTTAGAGAAGCCTTGCTTGTTTTTTCCTGATTTGTAAACCTTCTCACAACTTTGTCTTTTGCTGTGAACTAGTATATGTTTGTTATGTTCTATGAATCATTGAGATGTATAAAATTGCTTAACTTATGCTTTTCAAGATTTTTATGAAGATGAGTTTAATTGTGAGTGTTCCACATGAGCGCTGGACTAGCGTGTGAATGTTTGGAATTTATTACATTGTGGCCTCAATTAACTGCATGAACCACTGTAACAAGATACATAGTAGTTGCTTATATGTCAGACAGCAGATTGTTGATTCTTAGCTGGTCGATAGCCTAGTGTTGAAGCGAGATGAGCCAATGTGCCGTGTTTTGCACAACTACTTACAAGTGGGGTAGCACCAACAGTGTTTACAAGTACTTATGTATACGTCGGCGCACGGTTCTCGAATGACTACTCTATTTCATCAAAACACACACTGCTCTTATGATAAACCGTGACAACTTATGTCTTACCATGCCATATTCATGAAAAAACTAGTGATGACGCATCTGTTTCGGCAACAATTACGATGGTTCTCACATGATTCACGGGCACACAAAAGTAGCAACAGTTCCCATAGACGGATTCAAACAGAGCACTAGCCCCAGAGGGGTCGATAATAGGCAAGGTTCGGATAATTAGACACAATCCAAACCATTATTAAACACTAGCTGGGGCAACTATTTCATGCCTCGGTCTAATTTGCGCTGGACACAAGACGGACCTTGCCATGAACATCATCGAGGACGTCCCGCAGCAGCTCAATCCTGTGAACCTTCATGAAGACAACCTTGTGGCCTTGCCACTGATAAACTTGTTTGTGGAGGCATGCCACGTCATCTTCCTGCAAAAGCTTGACAAGAACAGTATGCCTCACAAACGAAGGAGTAGCTTTGAACTTCTTGTGCTTTAGTACACCCTAGATAACACGCCTGACAACAGTGAGGCTGGAATACAACTCTTCATTGGTATAACCGCAAATGGCTTCCAGGATCCAACAACCTAAGAACTCTATTTTCCCCGTGCGTATATTCAGGTCGTCCGCCTCATAGCGAGTGACATGCACAACCACACAATCCTTGTCTGCATCAGGTCTCTAATCGATCAATGATGCCACACGGAATGGATTGCTACAGCTACCTCTCCCCACTTCCGACAACAATTACCCCGTAATTCAGTATGCGGACGACACGATCGCTGTGCTCCCGGCCTCTGTCTCGCAAGCGCAAGTTCTGAAATCCATCCTAGTTGACTACGCGAAGTCGGCGGGCCTAAAAATAAACTTCCACAAGTCGACTCTAGTACCCATCAACTCTGATCCGGTGTTGGTAGGGGAAATTGCTACAATCTTTGGTTGCTCTATTGGCAATATGCCGTTCACGTATTTAGGCCTGCCCATGGGCACCACGTGCCCGAGTGTGAATGACCTGATGCCAATGGTCTCCTCCGTTCAGCGAAAGATGCCTGCTGCAGCCTCACTTCTGGACTATGGATCCAAGCTTACGCTGCTCAACTCTGTGGTCACTTCCTTGGCTGTATATGACATGTGTTCCATCAAGATAAACCCTAAGATCATTGAGCACCTTGATAAACTGCGAAGATCGTGTGTTTGGGTGAGAAAGTCCGACGATAGGATTAAGGGCGGCTCATTGGCAGCCTGGGATATGGTGGGCAAACCCAAAAGTAAAGGTGGTCTGGGGGTCATTGACCTTAAGACCCAAAACCAGGGACTCTTGTTGAAACAACTTCACAAGTTTTATAACAAACATGATGTTCCATGGGTCAATTTGATTTGGGATACCTACTATGTGGGTAAAATACCGCATGCCTCTGACTCGTGTGGATCCTTCTGGTGGAGAGATCTCATGTCGATATCTGATATATATAGAGGGGTCACTAAATTAGATGTGTTTGCTGGTGACACGATCCTGTTCTGGAAGGACAACTGGAACACGGATATTCTTCAAGACAGATACCCGAGAGCATTTTCCTTTGCTAGAGATCCAGATATATCTGTGAGACATCTCCTGTCTTCGGAGAGACTGGGAGAGGTGTTCCACTTGCCTTTATCTTTGGAGGCCAAGAATGAGGTAGTTCAAATACAGTCAGAAACTCTTGATATCTCATTAACTGAGGATAGGGATGTGTGGTCTTGTGTTTGGGGGGACACAGACTTTCGTTCTTCCAAATATTATGCCCATTGCTTTAATCAGGTACAAGCGGATGAGATCTTTGGGTGGGTATGGAAAACCAAGTGCACTATGCAATGGAAGGTGTTCTTGTGGCTGTTGTTGGCTGACAGATTGAATACTAGGAATATGCTTCAGAGAAGGCATTTCAGAATCCATAATGACAATTATGCCTGTCTTCTCTGTAACCACCCGCCCGAGGAAGAGATTGTTCATCTCTTTTTCACTTGCCCTTTCAGTCAGAGGTGCTGGGCTGCACTGGGGATGCATTGGCCAAATGACGATGACTGGATTAAAATGGTGCATGAGGGCAAGAACAGGTGGGCAAGGCCAATGTTCTTTGAAGTTTTTACAGTTGCTGCCTGGGGGATCTGGAAGGAGAGGAATGACAAGAACTTCAGAGGGATTCAGCCTTCTTTGGATTCTTGGAGGGACAGATTCAAGAAGGACTTTGCTATGCTGGTTCATAGATCAAAACAGGAGCGAGGCCCCTACATTCTTTCAATAGTCAACTTGCTTTGATTTTCTGTTTTGTTGGGTTGTATAGCTAATCCCCCCCTCTCTCACCACCATGTAATTTGTACAGTGCTGGACACTCTAACCCCCCCTAACCTTATAGCTTAATATAAAGGCAGTGAGAGTTACTCACTGTCATCAGTTCTCAAAAAAAATTGAAACATAAACAAATTCGGAATTACTTTTCAGTATAAGAACCACAAGTTATTTAAACCACTATGTATAGCATGGCATCGAAGCTAATAAAATTTTGCATTATTAATCACCACATACTTCCTTTTCTAAAAAAAATCACCACATACTTAGATGAAAAACCACAATCGAGATCGGCAAAGAAGGAAATGACCTTGGGCAGCTCAGTGGGGGGGGGGACACATCCTCGAAGGGGGAAAACTGCTCCTGCAGTGCCACGGGGGCTGTAACCTCAAATGGGGCGTTGACCATCTCAGTAGTGGCCGAGAGCGTATCTGGGATCGGCTCGGTGGTTGCCTCCATCTTCTTGGAGCTCTTTGTCTCGTGGGGATCAGCATCCCGCGTCTGCTCCAATATCGGCAGATCTTTGCCTGGTTCTCCTTGGTCCATCATGAAACTGACGAATACTAGGAGATCACTGAAAGGAAAACACAATCGCAATGACAATGAGACAAAAAAGAGAGTGAGGATCGGTTACTGCTTTGCAAAAGTTCTTTTTTTTCTCTGAACGAAAATATACCAACATCACGGATCCGCTTACCTTCCCTTCGTTTGGAGAGAAGAACATTGGCAGATGCGAGTGTTGCCTTTCTTGAAGACAGTGAGGGAGAAGGGGATTCAGCGAGGAGTGAAATGATGGTTGCTTCGTCCGTCAAACTTAGACTGCGGGGAGGTGGGGTTTTGTGATATGACGGCTCGTTACTGCCGCGCTACGACCGGGGTGACTCTCCGCCTGCATACTGCCTGCTAATGTGGTGGATGGCATTTGGGACCACGCGCTGCATGGCCCGCATGTCGGTGAACAAAAGTATAACGGCATTCATTAGAGGGAGACGTTTCAATGACCTAGGAGGAGACAGAAGCGGTAGAGTGTCTCCACTATACTAGTAGTAATTGTTTTTCTAGGTAGCTGTAGAGTGTCTCCACTGTACTAGTAGTAATTGTTTCTCTGGGCCCAAGACAAAACAGCCAATCTGCACTAGTAAATAGTAAAATCAATTCAAAAGGTGCTACCCACACCCAGCACACCGCCCCCCTCCCCCACAAAAAAACCTGGGTGCTCTTCTTCCTCCTCGCTCCCACCCACCTCATGTCAGCTCGCTCCACTCGTACCCCAAATTCCTCACCTCACTCCTACAGAAAACCCCAGCTCCCCTTCTTCCTCACTCCTACAGAAAACCCCCAGCTCCCCTTCTTCTTCGCTCGCACTACAACCAGGTTTGTCATTTGTTACTCTGCTCAAATCCGTGAGCGCGATGCGACACCCTCGAGGAAAATGGAGTCAGCTGACCCGGCGCCAAGAAGATGAGGATCCCGCCAGCGGCGACGCCTGTTGTAGATCCCGCACCCGGCAGCACGGGGAGAAGCGGTGACCCCGCCACCACCGGATCCCAGGAACCCGTAGAATCTCGGGTGGACTGCATCAGTGATCTCCCGGACGCCGTCCTTGGGGAGATCATCTCGCTTCTCCCCACCAAGGATTGATGTCGCACCCAAGTCCTCTCAATTCGGTGGTGCCCTCTATGGCGCGTCATGCCCCTTAATCTCGACTATCGTCAGCTATCTCTCTTCAACAATTTTGAAATCCCTAGAGCCATCATCTCCTCCCACCAGGGCTCCGTTCAAAGCCTCTGCATCCCATCATGCTACCTGAGCAAGCATGCCATGCCCTGCATGGTGGACGCCTGGCTGAAATCCCCTGAATTCACATAACTACAGCTGCTTGAGTTCTACTATTCCCCTGGAAATCACATACCACATACAGAACGCCATGAACTTGTGCCCTCAGCACCGATGTCCATCTCGCGGTTTTCCTCCTCTCTCCACACTGCCACCTTTGCGCTATGCTACCTTCCAGACAATCTGGTACTAAACCTTCGACTGCCATTTCTCAAGAAACTTTCACTTGTGCGGGTTCGTATATCGGAGGCCTCATTACACAGCATCATCCACTCCAGTTGCCCTGTGCTGGAGTGCTTGGTACTTGTTTTCACAGTTAGAATCGGTTGTCTCCAAATAAAGTCGCCTAACCTAGTAAGAATTGGAATTTCTTTTGACGGAAGGCAGCTCATCATCCAAGATGCCCCTTCACTTCAAAGGTTGATCCTTGATTCTAGTTATTCACTGTTGCAAATAACCGTCCTCTATGCACCTAAACTGGAGACCTTGGGTGTAATACATGATCTCTGTGCTCATTTCAATATGGTGTTTGGCTCCACAGTTCTTCAGGTACTTTATATTATCATCTACACATGTAACCATATGCTGCATTTAAATTTCTGTGCATAATTTATATATCATCTTGGAGTACACATTTTGTACTAATATTATGTTCTATGCTCAATGAAGAGTTTCTCCATGGATGGCCTATCAATGGTGCTGGATTCTGTCAAGATCTTATATATCCAAATGAATAGTTTTGATCTGAACAAGATTATTGGCTTCTGCAATGCTTTCCATGTCTGGAGAAGTTGTATATAAAGGTGATAATTTCACGCACATTGGAAGCCCGCATATAGTGTACTAGAATTAACCGTTCAGCTGTTGCTCTTTCGACACTCTTCTTTTAGACCTTAACTGTTTTCAATTTTCATGTCTATTTAGGCAACAGGACGGGGTAAGAAAGTTATAACCAATCGGTGGATTCATAAGCATCGGGATTTTCTCACTTCTCATGAGATTCGATTGAAGACAATAACGCTAGAACAATATGTAGCCAACCGTGCAAACACAAGATTTGTCACATTCTACCTGCTGAATGGGAGGTTACTATTGTCCATCAGGCTTAAGTTTATCAGCAGCATGGTTTTGACAGATGGGTATGTCGAGGAGCAAAAAAAGGAGTTTCAGGTGGGCAAAAGAGCTTCTGAACGTGTCGGGCTTCTATTTACAACATATTGTGGTCATAATTCAGTAAATTTTATGATCCAGGATGTTCATTCTATGGACCTGACCGATCCATTTGACTGTGACTGCTAAAAATAGTGCTGGAGTAAGATGTTGTTGCCCTTTTCAATCTGGGTTTTTTTGTAAACCTGATGAACAATCAACCCTCGTGCTTTTGTACAGTTTGTAAGCTGGAGTTAGATGTTCCTGCCCTTTTCAACTCGGCTGTGACTGTCATATTTTCTTTAAAACAAGGCAAATGGCTTGCCATTCATTTAATTTAGAGTGAAATATTGTAACAAATCACAACCAAGGGAAATAACATCACTCATGCCGGTTGCTTGAGCTCACTGTGCATTACAGAAGCCAAGTGACTAGCCCCCACCACGCCCACCAGCCAACCCTCGTACTCCCCTCCGCCTGCGACTGGACCGGTGCATCTTCAACGGTTCCTGTTCGTTCCATCCAAGGCCTCGCCATCGTCCTCCGCCTTGCGGCCTTGGTTCGCTCGCCATGAGCGGTGCGCTGCCCTCTTGCATTGTCAACATCGTCAACAACCGAGTGGAACAAGGAGATGGATGTACACGGAGAGGATGACAGTAGGGACCCACCAGCATCATGGCAGTACGCAAGCAAGTGCCTCTATAGTACAAGCCCAAAAATATGGTTCCTCCTAATGGTTGGACATCTGGGGCTCAGCCATCATCAACGTAGTCAATAAACGAGAGAATTACACTACAAGCGGCTGACACTAGGGACCCAGCAAGTCGCACAGTTTTTTTTGAGGAACAAGCAGTTTTTTTCAGACAATGAGGAACGAGCAGTTGTTATTTATACTAGTTTTAGCGACGGATTAGGGTAACAACGGGGCTGTGCGGGGGCTGTGGCCCGTCTAGCCAGGTTTTTATTTATGTTTACCACATCATGAGCCCAGTTGTGTTTTTTTTCTTGCTGAAAATGGCTAGCCCAGTTCTATTTTTTTAAGAAATACCCAAACAAGGCCTACTTGCTTTATCGGCTCTGCTGGGCTGCAATTGTTTCAAGACGAGGAGAGTTTCATTTGGTTTGCCCAGAAATGGCCTGTACATTTTCAAAATACATCAAACCGGGAATTAGTTTCATTTTTTTTCATTACAAGATCTTAAATTCCATTGATTTGTATGCGTGGACAATTATTTTGATTTTATATTTATATAAACTATTTTTCAAAATAGTTGGAATGTGAATCGATATTTCTGGATTAAAAACAGTTGACCGCACCGAAATATGCAAAATTTCGTATACTTTTTAACCGTGGCCACAATATGGGGTGTAATGCTAACAAAAAGAAGATGGGCTCCAAAAAAATCTTAAGAATTAGCAAATGGGTTGTACATTATTAGAAATAATGGCAGATGGGTTGTATGCTGTTTTCCACAGATTTGAGGCTGACTTGTGCACCTACTACAGGTTGACGCGTATGCTTTCATAAAAAAAAGGTTGACGCACACACAATGCCCTGTCAACTTAGTCAACACACGAGAGCAATGACTGTTGGATATCCATCCAACGGCTGTCGTGCTTCTTCAATCTCTGCTCTTCATGCTCCAGCCGCTCAAACAAGCGCCGACGGGACTTCCTGCTCCCTCCTCCCGCGGACGGCTATGCTGCCGCGCAGGCCTCACGGCCCCACCGTACTACCATCGCTGGCCTAGCCATCCCTGTACTCACCCACACATGCTGTTATTCTCCGGCGACGGCAGACGAACCAGTAAACCCTCGTACTCCTCCGCGTGGGAAACAACTACCGAGTATTCCCTGGCACCGTGTCGTTCCCTTCCTAGGCCTCGCCGTCGTCCACCGCCCTGGTGCTCTCGGCGCGACCTGGTCAACGTGGTCAATGAACGACATCCATCGGAAGTGGACTGTCCGTGGAGAGGCTGACAGTTGGGTCCACGGCCGCGCGCAAGGAAATGCCTCCTTATTACGCGCAAAATAATGATTCCTCCACCTGACAGCTAGGACCCACAGGAAGGGCCTTTGTATTTCGCGAAAAAATGTTCCCCCCGCTGACAGGTCGGACCCACCAGCTAAATCTTCGCACCCAAGGAAGTGCCTTCTTATTACGCCCAAAAAAATGAATACCCCCTGCTAGCTGGGACCCACCATATTGTTGGGCTGACTTGTGGGCCTACTAAGTTGACGGGGACGAAGGGCTTTGTCAACTTAGTCAATACTCTAGTGACCGTATGATGTCCATCCAAGGGCCATACGGCTTCTTCATCCTCTGGTCTTCTTGCTCCAGCTGCCCAAAGCAGCGTCGGTCGTGCCGCCTGCTCCTGCCTCCCGTGGCCCGGCTCCGCGTCGTCCCCTTCCTAGGCCTCGCCATTGTCCACCACCATGGTGCTCTCAACGCGGCGTGGTCAATGTGGTCAACGACCGACTTCCATCAAAAGAGTACTGTACGTGGAGAGGCTGACAGCTGGGTCCACGGCAGCCGCAAGGAAGTGCCTCCTTATTATGCGGAAAATAATTATTCCTCCACCTAACAGCAGGGACCCACCGGACGGGCCACCAGTATTTTGCGAAATAAATCATTTCCCCCTGACTGCTGGGACCCACCGGACGAGCCACCGTATTTCGCAAAAAAACTTTCCCCCCGCTGTCAGCTCGGACCCACCGGAAGTGCCTCCTTATTATGCACAAAAAAATGAATACTCCCCCGGCTAGATGGGACCCACCTTGGTGTGAGGCTGTCTTGTGGGCCTACTAAGTTGACGGGGCCAAAGAGCTTTGTCAACTTAGTCACCATATGATGTCCATCCAACGGCCGTAGTGCTTCTTCAACCTCTGGTCTTCTTGCTCCAGCCGCCCAAAGCAGCGTCGGTCGTGCCGCATGGTCCTGCCTCCCGTGGCCGGCTGTGCTGCCGTGGAGGCCTCACCGCCCCCTACTATTCCCATCGCTGGCTAGGCCCTGCGGCGATGGTAGCCTCACACCGCAGCCGAACCTGTGAACCCTCGTACTCCTCTCCGCGCGGGCTTCCACTACCGTGTCTTCCCCGGCTTTGCGTCGTCCCCATCCTAGGCCTCGTCGTCATCCACCGTCGTGGTGCTCTCCGCGCGGCATAGTCAACGTGGTCAAGGAACGACTTCCATCGGAAGAGTACTATACGTGGAGAGGCTGACAGCTGGGTCCACGACCACAGCCCAGTTTTTTGTAATTTGCCAATTAAGTCGCTTTCTCAGGCCTGTTGGGCTGCAAATCTTTCAAGACGAGGAGAGCTTTTTATTCGGCTGGCCGAGAAAATGGCCCATCAGTAATGAGAAATGGGCTGTACATTTTTAAAACACATCAAACCGACAATTAGTTTCAAATTTTTTTTCAATTCAAGATTTTAAATTACATTAATTTTTATGCGTGGAGAATTTGTTGGATTTTATATTGATATACATTTATTTTTAAAATCAGTTTGAATGTGAGTTGAAATTTCGGGATTAAAAACAGTTTGGACCGCACCGAAATATGCAAAATTTTGTATAATTTTTTAACCGTGGCCACAATATGGGTTGTAATGCTAACAAAAAGAATATGGGCTCCAAAACAAATCTTAAGAATTAGCAAATGGGCTGTAAATTATTAGAAATAATGGCAGATGGGATGTATGCTATTTTCCACAGATTTGAGGCTTTCCTAAAAACAAGGTTGACGCACAAGCAGTGACGGTTGGATGTGCATCCAACGGCCGTCGTGCTTCTTCAATCTCTGCTCTTCCTGCTCCAGACCCTCAAACAAGCGCCAGCGGGACTGCCTGCTCCCTCTTCCCCGCGGCCGGTTGTGCTGCCGCGCAGGCCTCACCGCCCCACCGTACTCCCATCGCTGGCCTAGCCATCCCTCTACTCACCCACACCTGCTGTTATTCTCCGGCGACGGCAGACGAACCAGTAAACCCTCGTTCAGTCGTACTCCCCTCCGCATGGCAAACAACTGTTGAGTCTTCCATGCCTCCGTGTCGTTCCCTTCCTAGTCCTCGCCGTCGTCCACCGCCCTGGTGCTCTCGGCGCGGCCTGGTCAACGTGGTCAATGACCGACATGCATCTGAAGTGGACTGTACGTGGAGAGGCCGACAGCTGGGTCCACGACCACATGCAAGGAAATGCCTCCTTATTACGCGCAAAATAAAGATTCGTCCACCTGACATCAAGTACCCACCAAAAGGGCCTCAGTTTTTCGCAAAAAAACGTTACCGCCGCTGACAGCTCGGACCCACCAGCTATATCTTCGCACGCAAGGAAGTGCCTCCTTATTACGCACAAAAAAAATGAATACTCCCCCTGTTAGCTGGGACCCAGTATAGTGGCAGGCTGACTTGTGGGCCTACTAAGTTGACGGGGATGGATGGCTTTGTCAACTTAGTCAATATGCACAATTCTAGCTCCAGTGACCATACGATGTCCATCCAACGGCCCTAGTGCTTCTTCAACCTCTGGTCTTCTTGCTCCAGCCGCCCAAACAAGCGCCGGTCGTGCCTCGTGCTCCTGCCTCCCGTGGTCGGCTGCGATGCGGCGGAGGCCTCACCGCCCCCTACTACTCCCACCGCTGGCCAGGCCATCCCTCTACTCACCCACAACCCCTGTTATTCTGCAGCGACAGCAGCCTCACACCGCAGCGAACCAGTGAACCCTCGTACTCCTTTACGCATGGGCATCCACTGCCGCGTCTTCCCTGCCTCCGCGTCGTCCCCTTCCTAGGCCTCGACGTCGTCCACCGCCCTGGTGCTCTCAGGGCGGCGTGGTCAACATGGTCAAGGAATGGCTTCCATCGCACGTGAACTGTACGTGGAGAGGCTGACAGCTGGGTCCACGGCCGCAGCAAAGGAGTGCCTCCTTATTACGCGCAAAATAATTATTCCTCCACCTGATAGCGGGGACCCACCGGACGGGCCACCATATTTTGCAAAAAAAACGTTTCCCCCTGACTGTTGGGACCCACCAGCTACACCTTCGCACACAAGGAAGTGCGTTCGGGCAAAAAAAAGATTCACCCCCCCTGACTGCTAGGACCCACCAGCTACATCTTCGCACGCAAGGAAGTGCGTCTGGGCAAAAAAAACAATTCACCCCCCTAACTGCTGGGACCCACCAGCTACATCTTCGCACACGAAGGAAGTGCGTCCGGGCAAAAAAAACGATTCGCCCCTCCGACTGCTGGGACCCACTAGCTACATTTTCGCACGCAAGGAACTGCCTGACAGTCGGGACCCACCTAGTCAAAGCGTACGTAGCATTGTCATTCTGGTCGCGAACTTGTACGTACATATATACTGGTCGTAGTAGAGGCGCGCACGTGTCGTAGTAGAGGCGCGTACGTGTCGTAGTAGAGGCGCACACGTAGCATGTACACGTACGTACAGCGGCCAGGGTGCAAGAAAGAAAATACGGCCACGTATGTGTACATACGGGCGGGGTCTCGAACACCTAGTCGCGCATACGTACGGCGAGGGCTCGTGTTCATGGGGAGGCAACGGAATGCGTCGTGTTCATGGGGAGGCAACGGAATGCGTCGTGTTCATGGGGAGGCAACGGAATGCGTCGTGTTCATGGGGAGGCAACGAAATGCGTCGTGTTCATGGGGAGGCAACGAAATGCGCCGTGTTCATCGGGAGGCTACGGAATGCGTCGTGTTCATCAGGAGGCAACGGAATGTGTCATGTTCATCGGGAGGCAACGGAACGCGTGGGAGCCAACCGGCTTGGACGGAACAGACGATGGAAACGAGGCCTGGCGTACCGCAGAACGGAGGAAACGGACCTCCTACGGTCGAAACGGGGGTCTTGTTGATCGGGAGGGGTGTGGCATACCGCAAAATGGACGAAACGGACCTCCTACGGTCGAAACGGGGGTCCTGTTCATCGGGAGGGGTGTGGCGTACCGCAAAACGGGACTCCACGGGATACTATTCATCTCCATCGTCGACCTCCTCCAGCCTCCACGGGCTACCGTCGACCTCCTCCAGCCTCCACGGGCTCCTGTTCATCCAGCCTCCACCGCGCGCTACTCCACCGGCTACTGTTCAACCACCCCTCCACGGGCACCCCTCTACCGTCTACTGTTCATCCAATCGATCGGCTTCAGTTAGCAGCAGTAGCGAAGGAATCGCTCCATTAGGTTTAGTTAACAGCCATCGATCGATCGCTTGGGTTCAGTAACGCGTAGCCTGCAGTGCAATCACTCGGGTTCAATTAGAGCCCAACGCCTCGCTCGGGTTCAGTTAGAGCCAATGCCTCGCACACACGCGCGTACGTATGAGAGAAACGCGCATCGCTCTGCCCCCGACCTCCCACCGTAACCGGCAACTCCCTGAAATTTTCATCCCCCTCGCTTCTACCACGGTTTTTTCCGTCATGGACGGCCCAAAGAGTGTCATGCAGCTGCGTCTCCAGCCCGCCCAGGATGGAAAGCCCATTTTCCGTCATGATTTTTGTCATATAAGTAGGAGCCCACCAAATCTATGATGATATCGGGTTTTGTCACAATTATTGCCATAGAAGTGTCATATGTATGACAGAAAAAAATTTTGTTCGGCCCAAAATGTCACGGATGTGTCTTTTTTTTGTAGTGTAGGGGTGCAATTTCTACACGAAGCAAGGCTCCCGCTGTCGGTGTCAAAACCGGCGGATCTCGGGTAGGGGTCCCGAACTGTGCGTCTAAGGTCGATGGTAACAGGAGGTGGGGGACATGATGTTTACCCAGGTTCGGGCCCTCTCTATCGCGGAAATACCCTACTTCCTGCTATATTGATCTTGACGAATATGAGTATTACAAGAGTTGATCTACCACGAGATCTTAATGGCTAAACCCTAGAAGTCTACCCTATGAGGATTATGATTGTGTATATGTCTGTATCTGTGGACTAAGCCCTCCGGTTTATATAGACACCGAAGGGGACTAGGGTTGTACAAAGTCAGTTACTGATGCCTACTACACAACCTTCTTCTTGTAGACGTTGTTGGGCCTGCAAGTGCACAGGTTTGTAGGACAGTAGCAAATTTCCCTCAAGTGGATGACCTAAGTTTTATCAATCCGTAGGAGGCATAGGATGAAGATGGTCTCTCTCAAACAACTTTGCAACCAAATAACAAAGAGTCTCTTGTGTCCCCAACACACCCAATACAATGGTAAATTTTATAGGTGCACTAGTTCGGCGAAGAGATGGTGATACAAGTGCAATATGGATGGTAGATAAAGGTATTTGTAATCTGAAATTATAAAAACAGCAAGGTAGCAAGCGATAAAAGTGAGCGTAAACGGTATTGCAATGGTAGGAAACAAGGCCTAGGGTTCATACTTTCACTAGTGCAAGTTCTCTCAACAGTAATAACATAGATAGATCATATAACAATCCCTCTACATGCAACAAAGAGTCACTCCAAAGCCACTAATAGCAGAGAACAAATGAAGAGATTACGGTAGGGTACAAAACCACCTCAAAGTTATTCTTTCGGATCAATCTATTCAAGAGTCCGCACTAGAATAACACCTTAAGACACAAATCAACCAAAACCCTAATGTCACCTAGATACTCCATTATCACCTCAAGTATCCATGGGCAGGATTATACGATATGCATCACACAATATCAGATTCATCTATTCAACCAACACAAAGTACTTCAAAGAGTGCCCCAAAGTTTCTACCAAAGAGTCAAGAACGTGTGCCAACCCCTATGCATAGGTTCATGGGCGGAACCCGCAAGTTGGTCACCAAAACATAAATCAAGTGGCACATGATATCCCATTGTCACCACAGATAATCAAGGCAAGACATACATCAAGTGTTCTCATAAAAGACTCAATCTGATAAGATAACTTCAAAAGGAAAACTCAATTCATCACAAGAGAGTAGAGGGGGAGAAACATCATAATATCCAACTATAATAGCAAAGCTTGGGATACATCAAGATCGTGCCATAGAGCGAACACAAGAGAGAACACGAGAGAGAGAGATCAAACACATAGCTACTGGTACATACCCTCAGCCCTGAGGGTGAACTACTCCCTCCTCGTCATGGATAGCGTCGGGATGATGAAGATGGCAACCGGTGAAGGATCCCCCCTCCGGTAGGGTGCCGAGAAGGGCTCCCAAGAGGTTTTTGGTGGCTACAGAGGCTTGCAGTGGCGGAACTACCGATCTATCTTGATATTCGATGTTTTTAGGGTACGTAGGCTTATATAGGTGAAATAAGTCGGTCGGGAGGTGCTCGAGGGGCCCACGAGACAGGGGGGCATGCCCAGTAGGGGGGCACCCCCCTATCTCCTGGCCTCCTCGAGGATCTTCTGACGTAAACTCCAAGTCTCGAGGATGATATTCTTCCCAAAAATAATGATGCTGAAGGTTTCATTCCGTTTGGACTCCGTTTGATATTCCTTTTCTTCGAAATACTGAAACAGGCAATAAAATAGCAATATGGGCTGGGCCTCCAGTTATTAGGTTAGTCCCAAAAGTAATATAAAAGTGTATAATAAAACCCATAATCATTCAAAACAGATAATAAAATAGCATGAATGCTTCATAAATTATAGATATGTTGGAAACGTATCAGTTACAGAGAAAGGAATCTTCATATCTGGTCGCCAAGCTTGCCTTCCATGCCAAGGAGAGTCCCATCCAGACATGGGAGAGAGTCTTCGGTCTTGTATCTTCATAGCCCAACAGTCCGTCCCATGTAACATAGTCCGGCTGTCCGAGGACCCCTTAATCCAGGACTCCCTCAGTAGCCCCTGAACTAGGCTTCGATGACGAGGTGTCCGGCGCGTAGATTGTCTTCGCATTGCAAGGCAGGTTCCTCCTACGAATACCACACAGAAACATAGAGAGTATAATACTTTACGAGTCCAATCTGCTGACAACTTTTTGCAGCATGACATCACGTCAACGCCTGGCTATTATTCGACCCGTTTTTTAGCCCACTGCTCCATATTTCGAGATGCGGTTTCATTGGCACGTCTTGTCAAAACAGAGATCGTGTCTGAGGGTGTCCTGGATTAGGGGGTATCCGGATAGCCGGACTATATACATCGTCCGGACTATTGAAGCATGAAGATACAAGACTCAAGACTTTGGCCCGTGTCTGGATGGGACTCTCCTTTGCGGGGAAGACAAGCTTGGCGATTCAGATATTATGTTTCCTTCCTTGTAACCGACTCCATTTAAACCCTAGCCCTCTCCAGTGTTTATATAAACCGGAGAGGATGGTCCTTAGAAGACCGGTCACAATTACAATCATACCATCATAGGCTAGCTTCTAGGGTTTAGCCTCTACGATCTCGTGGTAGATCTACTCTTGTACTACTCATATCTTCAATATTAATCAAGCAGGAAGTAGGGTTTTACCTCCATCGAGAGGGCCCGAACCCGGGTAAACATTGTGTCCCTTGCTTCCTGTTACCATCAGCCTAAGACGCATAGATCAGGACCCCCTACCCAAGATCCGCCGGTTTTGACACCGACATTGGTGCTTTCATTGAGAGTTCCTCTGTGTCGTCGCTTCGAGGCTTGATGGCGTCTTCAATTGCCAACAACATCGTCCAGGGCGAGACTTTTCTCCCCGGACAGATCTTTGTGTTCGGCGGCTTCGCACTGCGGGCCAATTCACTCGGTCATCTGGAGCAGATCGACAGCTACGCCCCTGGCCACCAGGTTAGGTTCGGAAACTTGAACTACATGGCGTATATTCGCGGAGACTTGAGCTTTGACGGATTCGGGCCTGTACCAGGAGAGCCGGATAGTCACGACGAGCACGGCCTAGACCTGCTGTCAGACAATGGTCGGGATATCATCCCTATAGTAGCCCCGGATCTAAATCCAGAGCAGGTTGTGTTGGCTAAGGACGGAGGGGTGGACCCCGCTCCACACGCCGCGTATTCATCGGCGGTGGAGCCGAATACAGGTCTCACCTCTGTTGAGGCCTGTAACCTCGGGCCCCCGGACTCGTATCTGGTTGTTGGTTCCGGTCCGCATACCCTCGAGCCAGCCAAGCCAGGTTGGGCTCCGGTAATGGAGTTTACTGCTGCGGACATCTTTCAGCACTCGCCCTTTGGCGACATGCTGAACTCATTAAAGTATCTCTCTTTGTCAGGAGGCTCTGGGCCGAACTATGTCCGGCTTGAGTGGGAAGTAGGCGACAAAGGAATTCGCCGCCCACCCACCACCCACTTCATTGCCACGGTCGATGATTTAACCGACGTGCTTGACTTCGACTCTGAAGATATCGACGGTATGGACGACAATGTAGGAGACACACAGGAGCCACCGCCCACAGGGCGGTGGACGGCCACCTCTTCATACTATATATATATGGTGGACACTCAGAAAGAAACAAATGGCGACGAGGCAACGGAGGATAACACCTCAGGAGATAAAGCAAAGCATGGGCGTCTTCAGTGCCGCTCCAAGCCCCGCCACATAAATACCGGCCCCGGAGATGAAAGCAATCCGGATGGTGCCGAAGAGGAATACAACAATGATCAGCCTACCTTCAAGCAGGCCGGACCGGCCATGGTGGGATACTTGGAGAGGGACAACTATTCACCCCCCTCCGAAGACGAGGTAAGCCTCGACAATGACGAATTCGGCGTGCCCAAAGATCTAGTGGAACAAGTTCGCTTCAAGCGACGGCTCATAGCCACGGCAGGGAGTCTGCACAGGAAGCAAGAGCAGCTTAAAGCTGACCAAGATTTGCTAGCGGATAGGTGGACCAAGATCCTGGCCGCCGAAAAGTACGGATTCGACCGCCCTAACAAAGGGCATACACGGCACAAACCGGCTACCTCAACCCAAGCAGGAGAACCAAAGGCACACAACCCGACGTCCACACACCACTATGGTCCAAGACAGTAAGAAGGATACACGAAGAGGCATCCTCAAGCCTCGGCGCAATGGTCATGAACGTCAAGTCAGGGAAGCTGGTGCCAAGTCCAGCAACTCCCAGTCCGGTCAACGGACAAAGAACAGCTCAAGCCTATTCGGCCCGAGCCACATACTTGATCAACCATGTGAAATTCACGGTACTCCTAGAAGGATGGCCAAGCATACCAATAGAGAATTCCGGATCCTCAAAACAAAGTGACCGGTCGTGTGCCAGAAACAATGAGGGGAGGCGTCTAGTCAAGAGACCCCCCAGGGCACAACAGTACGGCCGATCGCCCCCTATCATACAAACCACATAAATTCAATTGTCGTACCCCTAGACCTAGTAGTCCAGGGGCTCCATAACACATAAAGCCCACGCGGGTATGAATATACAAATAAACACCTTCTACAAGATGTCTGGTGCAAAGGCCAAGTTCTTCGGCCCACCGCTCTAACGGTTGTTCTCGTACAACCAAAAAATGCCACGCCATCGACGCATTCCCCTCATACGGTTACTCACTATATGCTAACGGGGCGAACTGCATTGACTAGATTCCACATGGTAAACTATTAGGCCAACGCCGGTGATATACTCACGCCTACCTATAAGGGCGAACCCCGCCCCTAGAGCGGAAACCATACAGCTGCCGGAGTAGCGAAGTTGTGCATGCCTATCAAAATTTTGATATGACAGCCAACTATCCGGAAACCAACTAAGGAGTCCGTGCTGCTTCACGGTATAGCGGCTGGGGTTACCAGGGTCCGATCAGGAACCTTTAGACCAACCACAAGAGGACGTTCGGCTGCCTCCAAGCATTTGCTTTCACAAACTAACTTTGATGCAGAACAGGACTGGCAGCGTGGAATCAGACCGAACACACAAGGACAGGACCATGCAGGTAAAAGGTAGTTCGGATACACTTTCTATCCACTAACAGCCCCCTACAGTCTGGGCATCACAGGTTCCGCCAAAACCCATCTCTTTTCATAATCATAAATTGCACTCATATGCATAGCCATATTATCTTGCTATAATGCGTAGACTTAAATAACACGTACTGGCCGTCGCTTATCATCGACGCCTCTTTGCCACAAAACGGAAGCCACACTTCGTCTTACACCCGGTTGTGCCAGCGGCTTCATAATACGGCAATAGAGTCTGACCACCTTCTCGGTCGCTCGGCACCCCGAACTTATAGCACTATATGCATCAACTCCGAATCATGTCTTGGGTCATTGGTTCGGTTTGCCCGGCTCCCATATTTTGGTACCTTATGTTCCGTTCCGTCGGCTAAGGTAGCGCTGGGAGAACTACTGCGATTGTGTCCCGGTTCTGCCGGACGAGCACCTCAGTAGAGAAAGCCGAAAATTGACTGTCATGATGCAGTGAGAGCTGGTCAGCTCTTCGAGAGGTTGCAAAACCTTAAATATTTATTCCGCATAACGCCACTATATATGCAGATTGCGACGGATTGGTCTTCCGATCAGGCGCCAATAGAGCCCTAGTTTGGCCTTCCAAACACTAGGGGCTGTGCCGACCATACTCAAATTCCTATGGCTAAGTGAGAGTAGTAAAGCCATATAGTCCGATCGTCTGGTCGCGGTGAGAAACGCCTCCTTCAAAGGACCCAACCATGGGATAAAGAGTGTTCAGATATATCCCGAACACCCCCGTATTTTTTACGTGGGGGCTGAAGCCGACGACTGGCCAACTCTCAGAATTTACATACAATAAACAGCCGCACATGAAGAACATATGTTCAAACAAAACAGGCAATATATAATAAAAGCGCCATTATCCCACATTACAAATATCGGTATGAATGCCCTCAAGGAAACATAATGTCTTTGGTACACTTATCCCCCGCAAGGCGGGCCCCCTTCAGTACACCTTCATAGTATAGTTCGGGCTTGCGGTGCTCCTTACCCTCCGGCGGTCCCTCATTCATCAGCTTTTCCACATCAAGCTTGCCCCGATGCACTTTTGCATAGGCAAACGCCATGCGCGCACCTTGTATACAGACTGATCGCTTGATAGCATCAAGCCGAGGACAGGCGCCCACAATACGCTTCACGAGTCCGAAGTAACTGCTTGGAATTGGCTCCACAGGCCACAGCCGGAAAACCAAGTCCTTCATGGCTAGTTCAACCGCCTGGTGCAGTTCGACCAGCTGCTTCAGTTGATCGATAAAAGGCACCGGATAGTTCGGCGCCAAATACTGTGACCAGAAGCTCCTCTCCGCAGACTTCCTCTCCTTGGTACGGTAGAATTGGGCGGCGTCTGATATGCTGCGAGGCAGATGCACAAACACCACTGTAAAATCAAAGAATTCAGCTTGCCGCTTAGACTTCTCCCCATTATCATGTAATTATGGCCACGAATACAACAGGCCTTAACAGCCGTAACTTTTCGGCCCTCTTGAATGTCCCGTATAGCGCCTAGGGCTTCTTCCCGAGCATCTTCCGTGGCTTGGAGAGCTTGGTAAAGTCTGGATTCTTTCCCTAATAGACACTGCTCCAAGCTCTCGCTTTTCGTCACAGCCTCCTGGAGCTCTCGTTCAGCTGTGATGACCCTGGCCTCGTGTTTTTCATGAACCGCCTGTTCAGCGGCAGCCTTCTCGTTGGCATCAGCCACAGCCTTCTTCAGCGCCTCATATTCGGCACTCGCTCCTAGGGCGTACAACACAAATACTTTTCAATAGGCACAATTACTGATTCCTGCCTAATGCAAGACAATGTTTAAACATACCTTGCTTATCCTCTAATTGCTTCCTTGTTGGGGAATGTAGCAGAAATTCAAAAAAATTCCTACGAGTCACCAAGATCTATCTATGTAGAGACTAGCAACGAGAGAGAGAGGAGTGCATCTACATAGCCTTGTAGATCGCTAAGCGAAAGCGTTCAAGAGAACGGGGTTGAAGGAGTCGTACTCGTCGTGATCCAAATCACTGGAGATCCTAGTGCCGAATGGACGGCACCTCCACGTTCAACACACGTGCAGCCCGATGACGTCTCCCACGCCTTGATCCAGCAAGGAGAGAGGGAGAGGTTGGGGAAGACTCCGTCCAGCAGCAGCACAACGTCGTGGTGGTGGTGGAGGAGCGTGGCAATCCTGCAGGGCTTCGCCAAGCACCGCGGGAGAGGAGGAGGACTTGGGAGAGGGGGAGGGCTGCGTCAGAACCTTTTTTGGGTGCGGCTGCCCTCCCACCCCCCGCATATATATAGGGGCAAGGGAGAGGGGGGGCGGCCACCTCAGATCCAATCTGAGGAGGGGGCGGCGGCCAGGGGGTTGCCTTGCCCCCCAAGGCAAGGGGGCGCCCCCCTTAGGGTTTCCCCCAAACCCTAGGCGCATGGGCCCTAAGGGGGAAAGGCTCCCAGCCCACTATGGGGCTGGTCCCTCTCCACAAACATCCCATAGGGCCCTCCAGGGCAGGTGGACCCTCCCGGTGGACCCCCAGAACCCCTTCGGTGGTCCCGGTACAATACCGGTAACCCCCGAATTATTCCGGTGACCATATGATGACTTCCCATATATAAATCATTACCTCCGGACCATTCCGGAACTCCTCGTGACGTTCGGGATCTCATTCGGGACTCCGAACAACATTCGAGAACCATGTATATCTATTCCCTATAACCCTAGCGTCATCAAACCAAAAGTGTGTAGACCCTACGGGTTCGGGAACCATGCAGACATGACCAAGACAACTCTCCAGCTAAAAACCAACAGCGGGATCTGGATACCCATGTTGGCTCCCACATGTTCCACGATGATCTCATCGGATGAACCATGATATCAAGGACTCAATCAATCCCGTATACAACTCCCTTTGTCTAGCGCTATTATACTTGCCCGAGATTCCATCGTCGATATCCCGATACCTTGTTCAATCTCGTTACCGGCAAGTCTCTTTACTTGTTCTGTAACACATCATCCCGTGATCAACCCCTTGGTCACATTGTACACATTATGATGATGTCCTACCGAGTGGGCCCAGAGATACCTCTCCGTCACACGGAGTCACAAATCCCAGTCTCGATTCATGCCAACCCAACAGAGACTTTCGGAGATGCCCGTAGTGCACCTTTATAGTCACCTAGTTACATTGTGACGTTTGGTACACCCAAAGCATTCCTATGGTATCCGGGAGTTGCACAATCTCATGGTCTAAGGAAATGATACTTGACATTAGAAAAGCTCTAGCATACGAACTACACGATCTTTGTGCTAGGCTTGGGATTGGGTCTTGTCCATCACATCATTATCCTAATGATGTGATCCCGTTATCATTGACATCCAATGTCCATGGTCAGGAAACCGTAACCATCTATTGATCAACGAGCTAGTCAACTAGAGGCTTACTAGGGACATGGTGTTGTCTATGTACCCACACATGTATCTGAGTTTCCTATCAATACAATTATAGCATGGATAATAAATGATTATCATGAACAAGGAAATATAAAAATAATAACTAATTTATTATTGCCTCTAGGGCATATTTCCAACAGTCTCCCACTTGCACTAGAGTCAATAATCTAGTTCACATCGCCATGTGATTAACATTGACAGGTCACATCGCCATGTGACCAACATCCAAAGAGTTTACTAGTGTCACTAAACTAGTTCACATCACCATGTGATTAAGACTCAATGAGTTCTCGGGTTTGATCATGTTTTGCTTGTGAGAGAGGTTTTAGTCAACGGGTCTGCAACATTCAGATCCGTATGTATTTCACGATTCTCTATGTCATATTGTAAATGCTGCTTCCACGCTCCACTTGGAGCTATTCCAAATGGTTGCTCCACTATACGTATCCGGTTTGCTACTCAGAGTCATTCGGATAGGTGTTAAAGCTTGCATCGACGTAACCCTTTACGCCAAACTCTTTATTACCTCCATAATCAAGAAACGTATCCTTATTTACTCCAAGGACAATTTTGACCGCTGTCCAATGATCCACTCCTGGATCATTCTTGTACCCCTTGACTAACTCATTGCAAGGCACACTTCCGGTGCGGTACACAGCATAGCATACTATAGAGCCTATGTCTGAATCATAGGGGACGACCTTCGTCCTTTCTCTCTCTTCTGCCGTGGTCGAGCTTTAACTCTTAACTTCATACCTTATAACTCAGGCAAGAACTCCTTCCTTGACTGATCCATCTTGAACACCTTCAAGATCATGTCAAGGTATGTGCTCATTTGAAAGTATTATTAAGCATTTTGATCTATCTTATAGATCTTGATGCTTATTGTTCAAGTAGCCTAATCCAGGTTTTCCGTTGAAAAACACTTTTCAAATAACCCTATATGCTTTCTAGAAATTCTACATCATTTCTAATCAACAATATGTCAACAACATATACTCATCAGAAATTCTCTAGTGCTCCACTCACTTGTTTGGAAATACAAGTTTCTCATAAACTTTGTATAAACCCAAAATCTTTGATCATCTCATCAAAGCGTACATTCCAACTCCGAGATGCTTACTCCAGTCCTTAGAAGAATTGCTGGAGCTTTGCATATTTGTTAGAGTTCTTCAGGATTGACAAAACTTTCTGGTTGTATCACATACAACCTTTCCTCAAGGATATCGTCAAGGAAACAATGATTTGACATCCTATCTGCAAGAATTCATAAATCATGTAGTAATTGCTAATATAATCCCAACAGACTCTTAGCATCGCTACGAGTGAGAAAGTCTCATCATAGTCAACTCCTTGAACTTGTCGGAAAACATCTTAACGATAAGTCGAGCTTTCTTAATGGTGATACTTACCATCATTGTCTGTCTTCCTTTTAAAATCCATCTGTACCCAACGGCCTTACGACCAACAAGTATTTCTTCCAAAGTCATGGATCCTTTCTCGGATTTTATGGCCTCGAGCCATTCGTTGGAATCTGGGCCCACTATCGCTTCTCCGCAGCTCGTAGGTTCATTGTTGTCTAGCAACATGACCTCTAAGACAGGATTGCGTACCACTCTGAAGTAGTACGCGTCCTTGTCGACCTACGAGGTTCGGTAGTGACTTGATCCGAAGCATCATGATCACTATCATCAGCTTCCACTTCAATTGGCATAGGTGCCACATGAACAACTTCCTGTGCCCTGCTACACACTGGTTGAAGTGATGGTTCAATAACCTCATCAAGTCTCCACCATCCTCCCACTCAATTCTTTTGAGAGAAACCTTTCCTCGAGAAAAGACCCGTTTCTAGAAACAATTACTTTTGCTTCCGGATCTGAGATAGGAGGTATACCCAACCATTTTGGGCATCCTATGAAGATGTATTTATCCGCTTTGGGTTCGAGCTTATCATGATGAAACTTTTCATATAAGCGTCACAGCCCCAAACTTTCAAGAAACAACAACTTAGGTTTCTCCAAACCATAGTTCAAACGGTGTCGTCTCAACGGAATTACGTGGTGCCCTATTAAAGTGAGTGCGGTTGTCTCTAATGCCTAACCCATGAATGATAGTGGTAATTCGATAAGAGACATCATGGTACGCACCATATATATCCAATAGGGTGCAACTATGATGTTCGGACACACCATCACATTATGTGTTCCAGGCGGTATTAATTGTGAAACAATTTCCACAATGTCTTAATTGCGTGCCAAAGCTTGTAACTCAGATACTCATCTCTATTATCATATCATAGACATTTTATCCTCTTGTCACGATGACCTTCAACTTCACTCTGAAATTACTTGAACCATTCAATAATTCAGACTTGTGTTTCATCAAGTAAATACACTCAATATCTACTCAAATCATCCGTGAAGTAAGAACATAACGATATCCACTGCGTGCCTCAGCACTCATTGGACTGCACACATCAAAATGTATTACTTCCAACAAGTTGCTTTCTTGTTCCATTTTACTGAAAATGAGGCTTTCGGTCATCTTGCCCATGTGGTATGATTTGCATGTCTCAAGTGATTCAAAATCAAGTGAGTCCAAACGATCCATCTGCATGGAGTTTCTTCATGCGTACATGCCAATAGACATGGTTCGCATGTCTCAAACTTTTCAAAAACTAGTGAGTCCAAAGATCCATCAACATGGAGCTTCTTCATACGTTTTATACCAATATGAGTTACGTGGCAGTGCCACAAGTAGGTGGTACTATCATTACTATCTTATATCTTTTGGCATGAACATGTGTATCACTACGATCAAGATTTAATAAACCATTCTTTTAGGTGCAAGACCATTGAAGGTATTATTCAAATAAATAGAGTAACCATTATTCTCCTTAAATGAATAACCATATTGGGATAGACATAATCCAATCATGTCTATGCTCAACGCAAACACCAAATAACAATTATTTAGGTTTAACACCAATCTCGATGGTAGAGGGAGTGTGCGGTGCTTGATCATATCAACCTTGGAAACACTTCCAACACATATCGTCAGCTCACCTTTAGCTAGTCTCCTTTTATTCCGTAGCTTTTATTTCGAGTTACTAACACTTAGCAACCGAACAGGTATTTAATACCCTGGTGCTACTAGGAGTACTAGTAAAGTACACATTAACATAATGTATATCCAATATACTTCTATCTGCTTTAGTGTCCGTTCCTCTCATTATAGAAGCACTTAGTCTCGGGTTTGGGTTCAACCTTGGGTTTTCACTAGAGCAGCAACCGTTTTGCCGTTTCATGAAGTATCCCTTCTTGCCCTTGCCCTTCTTGAAACTAGTGGTTTTACTAACCATCAACAATTGATGCTCCTACTTGACTTCTACTTTCGCGCTGTCAAACATCGCGAATACTTCAAGGATCATCATATCTATCCCTGATATGTTATAGTTCATCACGAAGCTCTAGTAGCTTGGTGGCAATGACTTTGGAGAAACATCACTATCTCATCTGGAAGATTAACTCCCACTCGATTCAAGTGATTGTTGTGCTCAGACAATCTGAGCACAAGCTCAATGATTGATCTTTTCTCCCTTAGTTTGCAGGCTAAGAAAATCGTCGGAGGTCTTATACCTCTTGACGTGGGCAGAAGCCTGAAATCCCAATTTCATCCCTCGAAACATCTCACATGCTCTATGATGTTTCGAAATCATCTTTGGTACCTAAACTCTAAACCATTTAACTGAACTATCACGTAGTTATCAAAACCTGTATGTCAAATGTTCGCAACATTCACAGACGGCGTTCGAGGTTCAGCACACCGAGCGGTGCATTAAGGACATAAGCCTTCTACGAAGCAACGAGGACAATCCTTAGTTTACGGACCCAGTCCGCATAATTGCTACTATCAACTTTCAACTAAATTTTCTCTAGGAACATATCTAAAACAGTAGAACTAAAGCGTGAGCTACGACACAATTTGCAAAAATCTTTTGACTATGTTCAAGATAATTAAGTTCATCTTATGAACTCCCACTCAAATAGACATCCCTCTAGTCATCTAAGTGATTACATGATCCGAGTCAACTAGGCCGTGTCCGATCATCACGTGAAACAGACTAGTCATCATCGGTGAACATCTTCATGTTGATCGTATCTACCATACGACTCATGCTCGACCTTTCGGTCTCTTGTGTTCCGAGGCCATGTCTGTACATGCTAGGCTCGTCAAGTCAACCTAAGTGTTTTGTGTGTGTAAATCTGGCTTACACCCGTTGTATGTGAACGTTAGAATCTATCACACCCGATCATCATGTGATGCTTCGAAACAACGAAATTTCGCAACGATGCACAGTTAGGGGGAACACTTTCTTGAAATTTTAATGGGGGATCATATTATTTACTACCGTCGTTCTAAGCAAATAAGATGCATAAACGTGATAAACATCACATGCAATCAAAAAAGTGACATGATATGGCCAATATCATTTTGCTCCTTTTTGATCTCCATCTTCGGGGCTCCATGATCATCATCATCACCGGCATGACACCATGATCTCCATCATCGTGTCTCCATGAAGTTGTCTCGCCAACTCATTACTTCTACTACTATGGCTACCGGTTAGGCAATAAAGTAAAGTAATTACATGGCGTTGTTCAATGACACACAAGTCATACAATAAATTAAGACAACTCCTATGGCTCCTGCCGGTTGTCATACTCATCGACATGCAAGTCGTGATTCCTATTACAAGAACATGAACAATCTCACACATCACATATCATTCATCACATTCTTTTGACCATATCACATCACATAGCATACCCTGCAAAAACAAGTTAGACGTCCTCTAATTGTTGTTTGCATGTTTTACGTGGCTGCTATGGGTTTCTAGCAAGAACGTTTCTTACCTACACAAAAGCCACAACGTGATATGCCAATTGCTATTTACCCTTCATAAGGACCCTTTTCATCGAATCCGTTCCGTCTAAAGTGGAAGAGACTGGCACCCGCTAGCCACCTTATGCAACAAGTGCATGTCAGTCGGTGGAACCTGTCTCACGTAAGTGTATGTGTAAGGTCGGTCTGGGCCGCTTCATCCCACAATACCGTCGAAACAAGATTAGACTAGTAACGGTAAGCATATTGAGAAAAAATCAACGACCATAACAACTTGTGTTCTACTCGTGCATACAATCTACGCAATAGACCTAGCTCATGATGCCACTGTTGCGGAACGTAGCAGAAATTCAAAAAATTTCCTACGAGTCACCAACATCTATCTATGTAGAGACTACCAACGAGAGAGAGGGGAGTGCATCTACATACCCTTGTAGATCGCTAAGCGGAAGCATTCAAGAGAACCGGGTTGAAGGAGTCGTACTCGTCGTGATCCAAATCACCGGAAATACTAGTGCCGAACGGACGGCACCTCCGCGTTCAACACACGTGCAGCCCGGTGATGCCTCCCACGCCTTGATCCAGCAAGGAGAGAGGGAGAGGTTGTGGAAGACTCCGTCCAGCAGCGGCACAACAGCGTGGTGGTGGTGGAGGAGCGTGGCAATCCTGCAGGGCTTCGCCAAGCACCGCGGGAGAGGAGGAGGACTTGGGAGAGGGGGAGGGCTGCGTCAGAACCTTTTTTGGGTGCGGCTGCCCTCCCACCCCCCGCATATATATAGGGGCAAGGGAGAGGGGGGTGGCCCCCTCAGATCCATTATGAGGAGGGGGCGGCGGCCAGGGGGGTTGCCTTGCCCCCCAAGGCAAGGGGGCGCCCCCCCCTTTGGGTTTCCCCCAAACCCTAGGCGCATGGGCCCTAAGGGGGAAAGGCGCCCAGCCCACTATGGGGCTGGTACCTCTCCACAAACAGCCCATAGGGCCCTCCGGGGCAGGTGGACCCTCCCGGTGGACCCCCGGAACCCCTTCGGTGGTCCCGGTACAATACCGGTAACCCCCGAATTATTCGGATGACCGTATGATGACTTCCCATATATAAATCTTTACCTCTGGACCATTCCGAAACTCCTCGTGACGTCTGGGATCTCATCCGGGACTCGGAACAACATTCGGTAACCACGTATATCTATTCCCTATAACCCTAGCGTCATCGAACCTTAAGTGTGTAGACCCTACTGGTTCGGGAACCATGCAGACATGACCGAGACAACTCTCCGGCCAATAACCAACATCAGGATCTGGATACCCATGTTGGCTCCCACATGTTCCACGATGATCTCATCGGATGAACCATGATGTCAAGGACTCAATCAATCCTGTATACAATTCCCTTTGTCTAGCGGTATTGTACTTGCCCGAGATTCGTTCGTCGGTATCCCGATACCTTGTTCAATCTCGTTACCGGCAAGTCTCTTTACATGTTCCGTAACACATCATCCCGTGATCAACCCCTTGGTCACATTGTGCACATTATGATGATGTCCTACCGAGTGGGACCAGAGATACCTCTCCGTCACACGGAGTGACGAATCCCAGTCTCGATTCGTGCAAACCCAACAGACACTTTCGAAGATACCCGTAGTGCACCTTTATAGTCACCCAATTATGTTGTGACGTTTGGTACACCCAAAGCATTCCTATGGTATCCGGGAGTTGCACAATCTCATGGTATAAGGAAATGATACTTGACATTAGAAAAGCTCTAGCATACGAACTACACGATCTTTGTGCTAGGCTTAGGATTGGGTCTTGTCCATCACATCATTCTCCTAATGATGTGATCCCGTTATCAACGACATCTAATGTCCATGGTCAGGAAACCGTAACCATCTATTGATCAACGAGCTAGTCAACTAGAGGCTTAATAGGGACATGGTGTTGTCTATGTACCCACACATGTATCTAAGTTTCCTATCAATACAATTATAGCATGGATAATAAACGATTATCATGAACAAGGAAATATAATAATAATAACTAATTTATTATTGCCTCTAGGGCATATTTCCAATATTCCTCGCATGGCCAAGATCTTCCTCGGCCCGTTCTAGGATCTGCTTCAGTTTGGACACTTCCTCCTGATGAGCGGCCGTCTTCTCCGCAGACACCTGTTTTGAAACAAAGAGGTACACGTCATTAACAAGGGTTCACATGAAAAGAGGAGTTGATCCCCTGCCCGGCTCTTTATCTTTCGCCGCACATTGTATCAGGGGCTACTACTCATATTATGATAATTCCTCAAAGGTTTATTAGAAACCATACCTCAAAAGCCTTTATAAGGCCAGGGCAGGACTCATTCAGCCCACTTTCGGTAGACTGAATCTTTCCAACCACCGCACCCATGAGGGTCCGATGTTCATCAACGATAGACGCGTTCTTTAACACTGTCGATAGACCGCCCGACAGCTCTACATAGATAGAGGTTGCCGGCGGAGTAGGCAAAACTCCCTCCGTGAAGGCTGGCCGCTCGCCCGATCCGGGAGCCTTAGAGGCCTCCAGGACCTTATCCGGCTCTTGGTCTCTTCGAGACGACACCTCGGTGTCGCGCCTGGACTCCAGAAAAAGAGCCTCCGGAGGCGTCTTGCTCGCCACAGCATCCAAGCTCAACGAATCCTCCGATGAGGACTGTCTGGCAGGAGATCTCGCCGGGCTGTACGAGATGTGGCGACAGTTAAAACTACTATACTCGGACGACCCTGAATGCGTAGGCGCATTCAGAATTCGGTTACTTACGATTTTTCCAGGGGCTGGGCTCTGGGATCCCACTCCGGGCCGTTATCAGCAGCCGGGGTGGATGCCTCTGGATGGGAACCTCTCCCCCTCTTGGGCAATTCGGCCTCCAGGGACGGGGAAGCCACGCGCTTTTTCCCACCTACAGAGTGAGGCTCGTCCTCCTCTGCTTCCTCCTCTTCCTCTTCGGAAGAAGCAGCGACGCTGGAGTCTTCGTATTTGGTGTCCGAAGTCTTGCGGCGACGGAGGCCACTCCGGGTCTTCTTGACCTTCTTGGAGTCCTCCTTCTTTGACGCCTCGTAAGGCACGGGGACCAGCATCTTCGTTAGAAGAGGTCCGGATGGTTCCTCCGGCAGTGGGGCCGGACAATGTGTCCACTCCACCTTCTTAATCCTTCCCCGAGGTCACGATGAAACACGATTAAAATGTCTCCCTCATGACATGCCAGCTGAAGCATGGATAGACAGGGCATGGATGTAACTTACTGGGCTTGCAGAGTTGGATAATTGATACCCCAGGTCCTCGGCGGAGTCCGGCCACGATTGCCGGACTTGAAGAGCACCTTCCAGATATCCTTGTGGGAGGAGTCATAGAGCTCCCGAAGGGTTTGGTGCTCGGTTGGGTTGAACTCCCACAAAGTGCAGGCTCGACGATGGTAAGGGAGAACCAGGCGAACTAGCATAACCTGGACTACGACAATGAGTTTCACGTCCTTGTTAACCACGCTCTGAACGCGCGTCTGGAGTAGTGACAGCTCATCGTACGAGGTTCAGTTCGGGCCCTTCTTGGGCCAGGGCGTGAGCCGCAATGGGGCTTCAGATCTGAACTCGGGAGATGCAGCCCACTTTTTGCCGCATGGTTCGGTGATATAAAACCACTGCTGCTGCCACTCCTTGACGGAGTTGTTGAAGGTGCCCTTCGGCCAAACGACCTTGGGCATCTTGCTCACCATGGAGCCGCCGCACTCGGCATGTTCGCTGCTCACCAACTTGGGCTTCACATTGAAAATCTTCAGCCACAGGCCGAAGTGAGGCGGAATCCAGAGAAAGGCCCCACACACGACGATGAACGTCGAGATATTGAGAAAAGAGTTGGGGGAGAGATCATGAAAATCAATCCCATAGTAATACATGACTCCACGAACAAATGGGTGGAGGGGAAACCCGAGCCCGCGGACAAAATGGGGAAGGAACATGACCCTCTCGTAAGGCTCCGGAGTGGGGACAACCTGTCCTGGCGGTGGAAGACGGTAGCCAATCTTCTTGGCCAGATACCCGGCTTCCCGGAGCTTCTTGATATCCTTCTCCCGGACGGTAGAGGCCATCCATTTTCCTCCTGCTCCAGATCCAGACATCTTTGGAAAACCTCTCTATAATGGAAAAGAAGAATGCTTGGGCGTTAGGGCTCGAACGGAGGGGGATGTGTTAGCGGGAGGAGAAGGCGTGGGTAAAGAGGAAGAGACCTTATCTCTTTATAAGAGATGGTAAAAGCTTTTTGCGCCTCCCCACTTGCCTGGTGGAACCTGCTCACTTCCCACTTTCCATGATTAGCGATGCGGTTGGATTACCCATACCCATATTGATGAGGATCCCGTAATAAGGGGACACAATCTTTGCTTCGACAAGACGTGCCGAGGAAATCGCCTCGCAATACGCGTTGTGGCTGGTTGTGGAAAAATAGTTCGAATAATGACCTGACCGTAATGGCGTATCACGTCGTCTAAAAAGTTGTCAGTTGAAGTATCTTTCTCTCTACGGTGGTATTTGACGATCATTTTGCAGATTTGGACACGGTCTACGTGTTCGATAATAACCTTGGAGTATTTGGAAGGAGGAACCCGCCTTGCAATGCCGGAGACAAGACTGCGCGACGGACTCATCGTCATTGAAGCCTGGTTCAGGGGCTACTGAGGGAGTCCTGGATTAGGGGGTATCCGGACAGCCGGACTATATACATCGTCCGGACTATTGAAGCGTGAATATACAAGACTCAAGACTTCGGCTCGTGTCCGGATGGGACTCTCCTTTGCGGGGAAGACAAGCTTGGCGATCCGGATATTATGTTTCCTTCCTTGTAACCGACTCCATGTAAACCCTAGCCCTCTCCGGTGTCTATATAAACCGGAGAGGATGGTCCTTAGAAGGCTGATCACAATTACAATCATACCATCATAGGCTAGCTTCTAGGGTTTAGCCTCTATGATCTTGTGGTAGATCTACTCTTGTACTACTCATATCTTCAATATTAATCAAGCAGGAAGTAGGGTTTTACCTCCATCGAGAGGGCCCGAACCTGGGTAAACATTGTGTCCCTTGCTTCCTGTTACCATCAGCCTAAGACGCACAGATCTGGACCCCCTACCCGAGATCCGCTGATTTTTACACCGACAGTGTCCCCTTATTACGGGATTCTCATCAATGCGGGTATGGGTAATCCCACCGCACCGTTTGCACGGCCCTCGGGGATAAGCGAGTTTTTAGGGAAAGTGGGGAGGCGCTTGATATTCACTGCCTTTATAAAGAGATAAGGATCCACCTCTTTCACCCACGCCTTCTCTCAGCTTCCCCCATTCTCGCTCCAGTGTCCAAGCTCTCATCCTTTCCGCCCCCAAAAAGAACTCCAGCCATGTACGGATCCGGAGTGCAGGGCAAGTGGATGGCCTGCTGCGTCAAGAAGAAGGAAATTTCAAAGCTCCGGGAGGCTGGATATCTGGCCAAGGAAATCGCCCACTGACTTTCGGCCGAGGGACAGATCATCCCCACTCTGGAGCCCCATGAGAGGGTCGTATTCCTCCCTCATTTTGTCCGCGGGCTGGGATTTCCTCTCCACCCATTCATCCGCAGACTCATGTACTACTACGGGATAGATTTCCATGATCTGTCCCCAAATTCCTTCCTCAAAATCTCGACATTCATCGTCGTGTGCGAGGCCTTCCTCCGCATCCCACCACATTTCGGATTGTGGTTAAAGACCTTCAATGTGAAACCAAAGGTGGTGGGAGGCGAACACGCAGAGTGTGGAGGCACCATGGTGAGCAAGATGCCCAACGTCACATGGCCATTAGGTACATTCAATGAGTCCGTCAAAGGGTGGCAACAACAGTGGTTCTACGCCACTGAGCCACGTGACACCACCTGGGTCGCGGCTCCTGAATTTCGGTTCGGAGCTCCTATGCGGCTCACCTCCTAGCCCGAGAAGGACCTGGACTGGTCTTCATCACACGAACTGACTGCGCTCCAGGCGCGCATCAAGAGCATGGTGGAAAAGAACATCAAGCTTGTCAACATGGTCCAGGTGATGCTAGTTCACCGGATCCTTCCATGCCAAATCCGGAGTTGCCATCTATGGGAGTTTGATCCGGCCAAGAACCAGACCCTATTGGAGTTCTTTGGCACAACGCATGAAGACATCTGGAAGGTGCTATTCAAGCCCAGCAAGTCATGGCCGGACTCGACCGAGGATCGTGGCCACAAATTGGACCGTCCCGCTAGTTCGGTAAGTCTTTACATGTTTTCAAGGTGTATCCTTTACTCGCATACTTGAGGGAAACATCTAAACTTCCTACTGATTCTCTCAGGGCTGGACAAAGAAGGCGGAGCGGATTAACTGTCCAGCTCCGCTGCCCAAAGACCCAGCAATTCATCTTCTGACGAAGATGCTGGTCTCGGTGCCTTATAAAGCGCCGAAGAAGAAGGCCAACAAGGAGGCTAAGGAGACCAGGGAAGGTCTCCGTCGTAAGGGCACTTCAGACATGACGTCCGAAGATGCTAAGGCTCACTCCTCCGCCGCCGAGGACGACGAGGAAGAGGAGGAGGAGGAAGAAAGCCATTCCCTCCTACGAGGGGGAGAAAGAAGAGGATGGCCTCCACGCGTTTGGAGGCTGAAGCGTCCAAGAAGGGGAAAGCTTCCATTCAGGACGACTCCACCGCGGCCACCGACAGCAGGTCAGAGTGGACTCCTAGGGTGAAGCCCTTGGCTAACTCGTGATTACTAAAAAACCCAGACATGTTCATATATCCGGCATCACTACTGTATAGTATTAACGTGTAGAATCAAGTATCTATAGTACAACTAGGTCCAACCTCGAGCGATCCTCATCGAAGGACTCGCTGGACCCGAAAGCGATGGACAACGGGACTCTCCCGGCGGCCTCCTCTCCCAAGGCCATGGATAACACCGAGGTGTCGTCCCAAAGGAACCCAGGCCAGGGAGAGACTCAGGAGGCCATCAGGGCGGCACCGGAGGGTAAAACCTCGGAAGCCGGACACATGGGTGAGCAAACCCCCACGGACACTGATGATGGGGGCCATACTGAATTCGTCCCCCAGCCGGATACAATTCTGGAGACCAATATGGCTTCGGAATCAAGAAAGCAACCTCCTTCAAAAGAAGGGGGTGCGCCTATTTCGCCGGTGACCTTTGTCCATGCAGAGGCACCAGATGCTTTGCTGGAAGCGCTGCAAGGCGCTTCCATTGTTGAAGAGCACCACACCCTTATGGGCATGGTGATTGGGAAGATTCAGTCCGCAAAAAGCGGGCTGACCGAAGCCTACACAAGACTTCTAACAGGTTTTGAGGTAAGCAACACAATTATATATAGAAAGAATGTCACAGTATAGACAGTAGCCCCTGATACACTGTCCGGTGTTCGAAAAGAAAAACCGGACAGAGGATCAAATAAGTTTCGCAGGAGACTAACTATAAAATGTCTATGTGAATAAGCATGCATCATTATTGGCTGCGACCTCCCATGCTGCTGAGGTCTCCAGACTGAAGCAGAGTCTGGAGCGGGCCGAGGAAGAGCTCAGCCGCGTGAAGAAACGACCGGAGGATAACCAAGATATTTTAATAACCTTGTCTATATTCAAGAAGGAATAATAATGTGTTGGACTAAAAAATGTCATGATATTTATTAGGAGCGGCGACCGAGGTCGAGGCTCTCAAGAAGGCGCTAGCTGAGGCTGAGGAGAAGGCAGCCAAGGAAAAAGCCACTCATGAAAAGCACGAGGCCAGGGTCAGTGCGGTCCAGCAAGAGCTCTAGGAAGCCGTGAAGAAATGTGAGTCCTTGGAGCAAAATATTGCGGATAAAGAGTCCGAACTCACCAAGGCCCGTCAAAACACACATGATGCCCGGGTTGAAGCCCAGGACACCCTCCAGGAAATACAGGAGGCCAGAAAAATTGCGGCGAGTAAGGCCTTTATTATGCAGAGCAAATATGTGAAGGAAAGATTCCTCTTACTGACCCGAATTTGGAGTTCTCCAGGGGCGTTTGTGGATCTTTCGCGCATCATTTCAGATGTTGCGGAATTCTTCCAAGCCGAAGAGGGGAGCTCCACGGAGAAGCTGTTTTGGTTGCAATATCTTGCGCCAGAACATCCGGTGCACTTTAGTGATCAGCTAAAACAGCTGGTCAAACTGCATAGGGCAGCCGAACTAGCCATGAAGGATTTGATAATCCGGCTATGGCCTGCCGAAGCTATACCAAACAGCTACTTCGGAGTCGTGAAGCGGCTGGTTGATGCCTACCCTCGGCTTGATGCTATCAAGCGGTCTGTCTGCATCGAAGGCGCGTGAATGGCGTTCACCCGAGCCAAGATGCATTGGGCAAAGATGGACACCGCGAAGCTTATGACTTAGGGCCCTCCAAAGGGCAAAGAGCACCGCACACCCGAGCTGTACTATGACAGTGTCTTGGAGGGATCCCACATTGTGGCGGAGCAATGTGCCAAGGATACTATATTTCCATGAATACATTCGTGTTATCTTGTGCTATACTACGAAACAAGATCGTTATGTAAGATAATGCTTGTTATTTAAAATTTTACCTCATGTGCGGCCGTTTTTATTAAATCTGAGATTTGGCCAGTCATCGGCTTCAGCCCCCACGTAGGAAGTACAGGGGTTTCTGGATAAATCTAAACACTCTTTACTCCTGAGTTTGGTCCTTAAAGGAGGGTTTAGCACAACGGACCAGGCAATCAGACTATAAGGCTTTATCACCCTCACTTAGCCATAGAGTTTGACAAAAAAAATTTAGGCGCAGCCCCTAGTGTTTGGAAGTCTGAACTTGGGGTACTGTAAACACCTAATCGGATAAAAACTGATTCATCGCATGATGCATTAGAAATCGCACAATGCGGTAGAAATCGCTAAAGATTTGTGACCTCTCGAACAGTTGGCCGGGTCTCGCCGCATCATGACAGTCAGTTCTCGGCTTTCTCTACTGAGGTGCTCGTCCGGAAGAACCGGGACAAAATCGTAGCAGTTCTCCCTTTACTACCCTAGCCGATATAGCGGAACATAAGGTAGCAAGCACATGAGCCGGGCAACCCAACTATTGACCCAAGACATGATTCGGAGCCGATGCATATAATGCTATAAGTTTGGGGTGTCGAACAACTATAGAAGTGTTCATACTTTCTTTTCGTATTATGGGGCACAATGAAGCCCCTGGCGAATGAAGGCGTACCAGAGTGTAGGGTTGCAATTGACAAAAATATCAAAAAAAGAAACAGTAAGTTAATGTCATATAAATAGAGCCGCAAATTGTTTTCATTGTAATTTAATAATACATCGAAGCGTATGTGTACAAGTAGTGCGATAAACAATATGACTTCTTAACTTGCTGAGACTAGGGGGGCTGCGTGCGGGTCCAAAAACAGATAGAATGATCATCGAGAAGAATATCTAGAGATTCCCTCGCGCGTTCGAGCTACTACCCTCCTTGGTATGTCCATCCTTTGATAGGTCCGGCAATCAGGTCGCCAGTAACGGCCTAGACAAAAGTAACCTGAAAAGAAAAAGAAAATGTAAAATATTTTGTGTCCAAGAGCGGTTGAGCCGCATTTTGGAACCCAATCTCGCTGTGCGTCCGTCTATCCCCATGATATTTTGAGTGCATAGTTATGTACGCGCGGTACAAAGGCCGCCGTTTGGTCAGGATTGGGACGGAGGACAAATTGCTAGTCAAGCTCTTGATGAGCTAGACTGTCCTGCTAAAGGGTAGTTCAGACTCGTTTGACAGTGTCCGGGAACTTGGCCGCCAAATTGAGGTTCTGCCTGAAGAGGCCGGTCTGGGCTTCTGCTGCGAGGGCAGCGGTGTGCTCCTCAGTGAGGACGGAGCGTTCTGTGTTTCCATTGACTGTTATGATACCGCGTGGTCCGGGCATCTTGAGCTTAAGATAAGCATAGTGTGGCACCGCATTGAATCGAGTGAATGCGGTTCGTCCGAGCAGTGCATGATTGCCGTTGTGGAAAGGGACGATATCGAAGATTAACTCTTTGCTTTGGAAGTTATCCAGGGATCCGAGGACTACTTCCAGTGTGATTGAGCCCGTACAATGGGCCTCTACACCTAGGACACCTTTAAAGGTGGTTTTGGTGGGTTTGATTCTTGCGGTATCAATACCCATTTTACGCATTGTATCCTGATAAAGCAGGTTCAAGCTGTTGCCACCGTCCATTAGGACTCGTGTAAGATGAAATCCATCGATGATTGGGTCGAGCACCAATGCGGCTGAACCGCCATGATGGATATTGGTCGGATGGTCCCTACGATCGAAATGATCGGGCATGACGACCATGAGTTAAATTTTGGGGCGACTAGCTCTACCGCGTAGACGTCCCTGAGCGCATGCTTCCGCTCCCTCTTGGGGATATGGGTAGCGTATATCATGTTCACCGTTTTGACTTGGGGGCGACTTTTTCTGACCCCGTGTGTTCGGTCGCTGGGGCTCCTCGTCATCATCCTTTCTTTGCGGCTCCTTCTCCTTGTGTTCAGCTTTTAGCTTGTCGGCCTGCTTAAACACCCAGCACTCTCTGTTGGTATGATTGGCTGGTTTGTTAGGAGTGTCATGGATTTGGCATGGATGATCGAGTATGCGGTCCAAGTTGGACGGCCCCAGATTATTTCTTTTATATGGCTTCTTCTGTTGACTGGACTTGGAGCCACTGAATCTAGCATTAACTGCCATATCTTTGGTGTTGTCACTGTTGTTTCCACACTTGTGCCTGCTGCGACGGGGCTTGCCGTTGCTATCTCGGGCTTCAGAAGTGCCAAGTTTACTTGAGTTGTTGTTGCTACGGGCTAGCCAGCTATCTTTGCCCGCACAAAAGCGGGTCATAAGCGTCGTAAGGGTTGCCATGGTCTTCGGCTTTTCTTGGCCGAGGTGTCGGGCGAGCCATTCATCATGGATGTTATGCTTAAAGGACGCTAGGGCTTCAGCATCCGGACAGTCGATGATCTGGTTCTTTTTAGTTAAGAACCTAGTCCAGAATTTCCTGGCTAACTCTCTGGGCTATTGGATTATGTGACTTAAGTCGTCGGCATCTGGAGGTCGGACATAGGTACCTTGGAAGTTGTCAAGGAAGGCATCTTCCAAGTCCTCCCAACTGCCGATGGAGTTTTTGGGCAGACTATACAACCAGTGCTGAGCTGGTCCCTTGAGTTTTAGCGGGAGATACTTGATGGTGTGGAGATCGTCACCGTGGGCCATATGAATATGGAGAAGAAAGTCCTCAATCTGTACCACGGGATCTGTTGTCCCATCATATGATTCAATGTTTATAGGTTTAAACCCTTTTGGGAATTCATGCTCCATTACTTCATCGGTGAAGCATAGAGGGTGTGCGGCGCCTCTATGCCGGGCCATGTCGCGATGCAGCTCGAATGGAGCTGGTCTGCGGTATTCGTCTCGGACAGTTTTGTATTTGTTACGTCCAGCGAGGTGACCGTCGTTGCACATTGGGGCACGCCCCCGCAATCTATAGATCGATCTGGTCTGTCCTGCTCTGTCTTCCAAATCATGCCGCATGTCATGTGTGTATCCCCGAGCTACTGTGGTCCTATTTTTCGGCGAGGTAGTGCGGGCTAGTATTCGGCCTGAGGTGCCTCTTTGACCCTGCCACATGGTGGTCGGTCAACCTCATTATGCGTTGGTAGGACGGGCTCCAGCGCCTCATCATCGAATTGGGGTAGCAATTTGCGCTTCGGGTAACTTTTGGTTGGGTGCTCGAGGCCGTATTCCTCGGCTACCAGGACCTCGGTCCATCTGTCGTTCCGCAGATCTTGATCATCTTTAAGCTGTTGCTGCTTCTTTTTCAGGCTCTTTGCGGTGGCTATTAGCCGGCGCTTAAAGCGCTCCTGCTCAACGGGTTCCTTAGGCACGGTAAAATCGTCGTCACCGAGGCTCACCTCGTCCTCAGAGAGCGGCATGTAATTACTGTCCTCCGAGTCTTCATTCATGGCCTGTTCATCAGGGCTAGCTCGCCCGTCTTCCCGTTCGGCTTGTTCGGAAGTTGGCTCAACGGGGTCTTCATTGTCTTCGGCATCGTCCCGGAGTATTATTTTCCCCTGTGCCGGTATTGTTGTTTTTGCCATGGCGTGGTTTAGGGCGGCGTCGCTGACATCGGTGCTTTGGCTGCTTCTTAGGAGGTTTATCCTCGACTGGATCCTTTTTGTCGCCATTGTTTTCCTTGGGTGTATCCACCATATATATGTCATATGAGGAGGTAGCCGCCCAGCGCCCTGTGCACGGTGGCTCTTGCATCTGCTCCTCTCCGGCATCGTCATCCATACCGTCGATGTCTTCGGAGTCGAAGTCGAGCATGTCAGTTAAGTCCTCGACAATGGCTATGAAGTGGGTGGTGGGTGGGGAGTGGAATTCTCTCACATCAGCTTCCAATCCGAATCGAATATAGTTTGGCTGGGATTCCCTAGATAAGGCAAGGGCCTTTAATGAGTTTAGCACATCGCCTAAGGTGAGTGCCGGAAGATATCTACAGAGCTAAACTCAATGATCGGTGCCTGATTGACGGGCACGAATGTATGTGGTTCAGAACCTATGGCCGGAGTTGAGTCCGAGGTTCCGGTGACACAGGCCTCGTTCGAGGTCAAATCTGTGTTCGGCTCTAATGCCGCTAAGTCTGCAGCTTCCGTGGCGGGGTTGAACTTCCCGTCCTTGGATGGCGCAGTCTGCTCCGAATCTAGGGCTAGAGCAGTTATAGAGGCTATCTCCTGGGCATAGTCCAATGACTGATTGAAATCATGTTCATCGTGGTGGCAGGGAGCGGTTGTCATGGGCTCGAATCCGTCGAAGATTAAGTCTCCACGGATGTTGGCAACGTAATTCAAGCTTCCAAACCTAACTCGATGGCCAGGGGCGTAGCTGTCAATCTGCTCTAGATGGACAAGCGAGTTGGCCCACGGTGCGAAGCCGCCGAATACAAAGATCTGTCCGGTGAGGAAAACCTCACCCTGGACTGCATTGTTGTAGATGATCGATGGAGCCATCAAAACCTTCTAGTGACGACGCAGTGGAACTCTCAATGAAAGCACCAATGTCAGTGTCAAAACCGGTGGATCTCAGGTAGGGGGTGCCGAACTATGCGTCTAAGGTTGATGGTACCAGGAGGCGGGGGACATGATGTTTACCCAGGTTCGGACCCTCTCTATCGAGGTAATACCCTACTTCCTGCTATATTGATCTTGATGAATATGAGTATTACAAGAGTTGATCTACCATGAGATCGTAATGGCTAAACCCTAGAAGTATAGCCTATGAGGATTATGATTGTGTATATGTCAGTATCTACGGACTAAGGCCTCCAGTTTATATAGACACCGGAGGGGACTAGGGTTGTATAAACTCGGTTACACAGAAAGGAATCTCTATATCCGGTCCCCAAGCTTGCCTTCCACACCAAGGAGAGTCCCATCCGGACACGGGAGAGAGTCTTCAGTCTTGTATCTTCATAGCCCAACAGTCCGTCCCATGTAATATAGTTCGGCTGTCCGAGGACCCCTTAATCCAGGACTCCCTCACCCGCATTGGGATGTAGTTTTGCAAAAGGAAAGAGAGTCTCATGAAAAACAACATCACGAGAATTATATATGCGTCTAGTAGAGATTTCAAGGAACTTATAACCTTTATGAAGATTACTATAGCCAAGAAATACACATTGAGTGGATCTGAACTCAAGCTTATGGTGGTTGTATGCACGCAAATAGGCATAGCAAGAACACCCAAATATATTGAGATAGTTGTAATCAGGTTTCTGATGATATAGACGCTCTAATGCAGTGGAATTGCCAATGACTTTGCTAGGGATCCTATTGATGAGATAAGTGGCGGCAATAAATGCTTCATTCCTTGTATTTGAGAGGCATGGAAGCATGAGTTAAAAGAGAAAGGCCAACTACAATAATGTGGCGATGTTTGCACTTAGGAGAGCCATTCTGTTGATGAGCATGAGGACAAGATAAATGATGGGCTATCCCAATGCTACGGAAAAAGGAGTTGAGTTTCTCGTACTCCCCTCCCCGGTCACTTTGGACTGAAAGAATTTTTCTATCAAATTGTTGCTCAATAAGTTCCTGAAATTCTTGGAAGATAGAGAAAACCTCAGATTTATATCGAAGCATATATATCCAAGTGAACTTGCTATGCTCATCAATAAAACTAACATAATATTTTTTCTACCAAAAGAATCTCTGGCATGACCCGATACATCACTGAAAATGAGTCCTAATGGAGCATAAGACACACTAGTTGACTTGGGATAAGGAAGCTGATGGCTCTTGGCACATTGACAAGCTTCACACACAGACTCACTAATGGAACTATGAGACAAAGCAAGATTGTCTTTATTGACTATTTGTTTGATGATGATCGAAGATGGATGCCCTAATCGTTGATGCCACCGTGCGAAAGAGGGCTTGATGACAGAGTAGGCTTGATGACGCCTGTGACCTAGTGCTCCGGATGGAATGGGGTAGAGCCCTCCAATGCATCTGTCGTGATGAAGGAGTTCCCTTGTTGCCCGATCCTTAATGAAAAAAATAACGAGGGTGAGTTTCAAAGAAGACATTCTTGTCGGTGGCTAAACGAGACATGGATGCAAGGTTCTTGTCAGCTTGTGGAACATGAAGCACATATCTAAGAACTAGATCACGTTTAAGTGTAGGGGAGTTAATAGAACCTTGACCGATGTGACAAATATCCATACCTCCACCGATGGCGGTGTGAATCTAGTCGTTGTCGTGGTAACGCTCACGAAGTGCAAGATGCTCGACCTCATTGGTTACGTGATCCGTAGCGCCGGAGTCAACATACCAGACACCGTCACCGCCCTGTTCTCGCATGGCAGTAGCAACATGGCAAGAGTCGGGTACGTAGTCCTCGTTGTACCGATGCCAACAGTCGATAACCACGTGAAGGAGGACGGCGGCTGTTGTTGTTGTTGAAGCCGCCGCCACTGCTGGTGTTGTAGCCGCCCCACCGTTGGAGCCAGAGCCCCCACCAAAGTGAGCGCCATCGCCCAGAGAGGTGATGTGTCCGCGCCCACTACTGCGTTGCCCCTGATGACCGCGGCCACGGGAGGCAGAATTGACGGAGGATTGCCGAAGGTCGCCGCCATGGAGGAGGGTGAGGCGGGCATTAAAACTGAGCAGCTTGCTATAGAGCTCCTGGATGGTGATGGGATCCACCCTGGCGGCAAGTGCAGAGACCACCCGGTTGTACTCCATGTCCAAGCCGGCGAGGATTTTGGAGACGATCTCCGGATCAGAGAGGGCCACAGCCGTGCCTGCAACTTCATCAGTGAGGCTTTTGATCTTGCCAAGGTAGTCAGACATGGACATATTACCTTTCTTGAGGTTGGTGAGCTCGATGGAGGTGTTGATTGCTTGTGCTTGGCTTTAGGCAGCAAACATGGCATTGATAGCATGCCACACTTCGGCCAGCGTCGGGAGCGTCGCGACCTGTGCCAGGATCTCGCGGGATAGAGATCCCATCAAGAATCCTTGGAGCTACTATTGCTGTGCATACCAGAGGGATCGTGCGAAGTTGACTACATGTTCTTCCTTGCCATCCTTGGTAATGGTGAGCGTGGCTGGTGGTGCCAGGCTCTTCGCGTCGAGGTGGTGCTCCATGTGTGCACCCTTGATCTGGGGCAGCACGATGGCCTTCTAGAGCAGGAAGTTGCCCCACGTAAGCTTCTCTTGAGGTCGCAATCCGAGGATAGAGGTGTGGGTGGAGGTGTAGGAGGAGGCAAAGACGGAGGATGAGGAGGTGGTGAGCGCACCCATGGTGCTGGCTGTCATGGTGGCGGAGGTGGTGGATATGTCGCTCGGTCGCGGAGGTAGCTAGATGCGATCTATTCCTGATCTATCGAGGAAGAAGCTCTGTTACCATGTGAAACGAGTTGGAAGCGATGGCCCCTTTGCTCGGGCCGCATGTGTATATATTGGGTAAAAGCCTTGGCATACAAGTTACAGAGAAAGAGATCGAGAGATCAACCAGAAAGGTCGTTACAGAGAGATCGAGGAGAAGAAGAGATAGAGATGAGGTACAAAATTTGAAACAAACTCCTAACCCTATACATCTCCTATACAGTTATTCTAACAACGATTGCTTATTTACTTTGTGGTATTGTGTACTATAGATTTTCTATCTCTAGTTTATGCTTAAACTTCCGTCAGTTTATGAATAGTTCATCTATTTTCTTGGGCCAGTTGTGCAGATAGAATGCAAACTAAGTTGGACCTGTTTGATAAGATGTATAATTGTGGCACCTATTTTTGCTACTGATGTCCTTGGCCCATTGCTTCCTTCTTTGCGCAATGTAGAACTTCTAAAGTGATTTGGAGGATTCAAGATTGTTCGCACACAAACACATCGCCGTGTACCCTCGACGCCGGGGCTGATGCACCACAGCTCACGTTGAAGGAGACCTGGCCGGAAGTGCGGTATGCAGGCAATCCGGCGGGCGCTTTTGTAGACCCGAAACCCCACACACCCGGGAGGGACCCCATCAGGGCGCCCGGTGGCTATGGTCTGCCCTAGGTCAACCTGGTCGCCCCTATGGCCTCGAGGTTCGCTGCCCTGCAACAAGAAAAACAGAAGAAGAACGAAGAAGAAGAAGAAGAAGAAGAAGGGTTAAGGAGAAAAGATAAAAGATAAAAAGTCGTATGAATTGATTGATTATGTGTTGTTCAATCGGCCATAATCTCTTGTTAATATAAGAGGAGGATGGACTTCCCATACAATAAAAGGACTCCAAATCATGTCCAAATCTTTCCAAAGTTAACCGAACTCGGATTTAGGTAAGTCTGGGACATTAGTTCGGTTTTTGACTCTAACAGGCCAGGAACGACCTCGTATGAAGATGTGCCCAAAAGAAAATTTAACAGTTTTGACGAGGCGAACAACTTTCATGTTGAACATTTTTCGATTCGAGACCATCTTCAGGGCCAAATCGCTCACACAAAACAGCTAATTATTCACGCAGCTAATCAAACATACCCACATGTGTGTCTGGTTCCGTCCGTCATATTTTGCTCAGTGGAGGGTCGCGTGGTGCAGGATCTACCTTTTGCATACAACCTCGGATTGGGACAGTCTTTATATCAAAATCAACCGTTTTGACGAGACGAAGACAATTCATGTAGAAAGTTTTTCCATTTGAGGCCATTTTAAAGGTGTAAATAGCCGAATAGTACTCCGAGTACCCAAATCCTAGTACTTTGAGCACAATTTCGGCCCTCGAGATGAGATCGGATAGTGATGGCCCAAACTTCAAAGATGTTCATGTCGATAATACAAAACTCTTTTATGTAGGTCACTCCATTTGAGGCCATATGAATTAAGTTCTTGTCCGTGCCAAAATCCGATGTCAACACCTGCCCTCCTGTTTTTCGGCAAAGCTAGCGTGCCAAAAAATAACTTGTACAATGTTGGTTCTAAGGACGATGTCAACACTCCATCGGCCATTTATATGCTTAGGGAAATAATTATATATCATACATCATTTTTTTGAATCCTTGATACAAACGTGGGTGAAACCTTCTCAACTTCATTAACAATCCGATGATAAAGTCCCATAGATATGTATCTCAAGGTCATCCTCTGAACCATATTGTTCACCCTTTTGCTAGGATTTTGTAGATAATCAATGGGGAGTCCTGGATTAGGGGGTGTCCGGATAGCCGGACTACCATCATCAGCCGAACTATCATCGGCCGGACTATCATCATCGACCGGACTCCAAGACTATGAAGATACAAGATTGAAGACTTCGTCCCGTGTCCAGATGGGACTTTCCTTGGCGTGGAAGGCAAGCTTGGCGATACGGATACGTAGATCTCCTACCATTGTAACCGACTCTATGTAACCCTAGCCCTCTCCGGTGTCTATATAAACCGGATGGCTCTAGTCCGTAGGACACAACAACAACCATTACAATCATACCACAGGCTAGCTTCTAGGGTTTAGCCTCCTTGATCTCGTGGTAGATCCACTCTTGTAAACATCCACAATATCAATATCAATCAAGGAGGACGTAGGGTTTTATCTCCATCAAGAGGGCCCGAACCTGGGTAAAACATCGTGTCCCTTGTCTCCTGTTACCATCCGCCTAGACGCACAGTTCGGGACCCCCTACCCGAGATCCGCCGGTTTTGACACCGACATTGGTGCTTTCATTGAGAGTTCCTCTGTGTCGTCACCGATAGGCTTGATGGCCTATTCAATCGACAACGACGCAGTCCTGGGTGAGACTTTTCTCCCCGGACAGATCTTCGTATTCGGTGGCTTCGCACTGCGGGCCAACTCACTTGGCCATCTGGAGCAGATCGAAAGCTACGCCCCTGGCCATCAGGTCAGGTTTGGAAGCCTAAACTTCACGGACGATATACGCGGGGACTTGATCTTCGATGGATCTGAGCCACAGCCGAGCGTGCCGCCCTGTCACGATGGGCACGACCTAACTCTACCGCCGGACAGCACCTTGGAGGCCGCACACGAATCCGCTCCTACCCATAGTCCGGAGCCGATCGCTCAGATCGAGGACGGATGGCTGGACACCGCCTCGGGAGCTGCAACTTCTACGGCGATGGAGCCGAACACTTACCTTGTCCCGCATAAAGCTCATGACTCCGAGGTGTCGGACTCTCTGTCGGACTCCGAACCTCCTGCGCCCCTGCTAGTCGAATCCGATTGGGCGCCGATCATGGAATTCACCGCTGCGGACATCTTCCAGCACTCACCCTTCGGCGATATCTTAAATTAACTGAAGCATCTCTCGCTATCCGAAGAGCCCTGGCCGAACTACGGCCAGGATGGTTGGGACGCGGACGACGAAGAAATTCAGAGCCCACCCACCACCCACTTCATAGCCACCGTCGACGATCTAACCGACGTACTCGACTACGACTCCGAAGACATCGACGGTATGGACGACGATGCCGGAGACTATCAAGAACCAGTGCCTACAGGACACTGGAAGACCACCTCGTCATACGACATATACATGGTGGACACCCCAAAAAATGGGGACGGCGAAGAAGCAACGGAGGCCGATTCCTTTAAGAAACAGCCCAAGCGCCGACGTCAGCGGCGCCGCTCTAAATCCCGCCACAGCAAGAATGGAGATTCCGGCATAGGAGATAATAACACCCCGGAAAGTGCCAAAGACAACCCCCTCCAGCACGATCCAGCGCAGGAGGAGGCAGAAGCAAGCCCTCATGAGAGGGCGGCAGACGAAGAGGTCGAGGATGATAATTACTTACCTCCCTCCGGAGACGAGGCAAGCCTCGACGACGACGAATTCGTCGTGCCTGAGGATCCCGTCGAACAAGAGCGTTTCAGACGCAGGCTAATGGCCACGGCAAACAGCCTAAAGAAAAAACAGCAATAGCTTCTAGCTGATCAAGACCTACTGGCCGACAGATGGACTGAGGTCCTCGCGACCGAAGAGTATGAACTCGAACGCCCCTCCAAAAGTTACCCAAAACGCAAGTTGCTCCCCCGACTAGAGGAGGAAGCGTACAAACCTGCATCACCAGCGCACAATACGGCAGACCGACCACCTCGTGGCCGCGACAGAGAGGCATGCAAGCCCTCCACCAAAATCGTACCCCGGCATCGCTCAAAAAGCATGAAGCCACGGGGGAACGGGCCGGACTTGCGGGATATATTGGAAGACAAGGCAAGACAATCCAGATCTATCTATGGATCACGTGGGCGCCCCAAAACCCACAACGAATACCATCGCGCCGGATACAACTACTCCGGCCGGGCCGAACACAGCAGACAACGCTCTCTCGAGCTACGTCACGATATTGCTCAATACAGAGGCGCCGCACACCCAGTATGCTTCATTGACGAAGTAATGGATCATCAAATCCCTGAAGGGTTTAAACCCGTTAATATCGAATCCTACGATGGCACAACAGACCCCGCGGTTTGGATTGAGGATTATCTCCTCCATATACATATGGCCCGCGGCGACGATCTTCACGCCATCAAATATCTCCCGCTCAAGCTTAAAGGACCAGCTCGGCATTGGCTTAACAGCCTGCCCGCAGAGTCAATTGGATGCTGGGAAGACCTGGAAGCCGCATTCCTCGACAACTTCCAGGGCACGTATGTGCGACCATCGGACGCAGATGACCTAAGCCACATAATCCAGCAGCCAGACGAATCGGCCAGGCAATTCTGGACACGGTTCTTAACAAAGAAAAATCAAATCGTCGACTGTCCGGATGCAGAGGCCCTCGCTGCCTTCAAACATAACATTCGCGACGAGTGGCTGTCCTAGCACCTAGGATAGGAAAAGCCGAAATCCATGGCAGCCCTCACATCACTCATGACCCGCTTCTGTGCGGGAGAGGATAGCTGGCTAGCTCGCAGCAACAACCTCAGCAAAAACGCTGGCAGTCCGGATACCAAGGACCGCAATGGCAGGTCGCGTCAAAACAAAAACAAACGCCGCATTAACGGCGATAGTAATGAGGATACGACAGTCAACGCCGGATTCCGAGGCTCCAAGCCCGGTCAACGGAAGAAGCCATTCAAAAGAGCCACTCCGGGCCCGTCCCATTTGGACCGAATACTCGACCGCTCCTGTCAAATACATGGAACCCCCGAAAAGCCAGCTAACCACGCCAACAGAGATTGTTGGGTATTCAAGCAGGCAGGCAAATTAATCGCCGAAAACAATGACAAGGGGCTACACAGTGATGACGAGGAAGAGACCCGGCCGCCGAACAACAGAGGACAAAAGGGATTCCCCCCTCAAGTTTGGACGGTAAACATGATATATGCAACGCATATCCCCAAGAGGGAGCGGAAGCGTGCACTAAGGGATGTATACGCGATGGAGCCAGTCGCCCCAAAATTCAACCCATGGTCCTCTTGCCCGATCACTTTCGATCGAAGAGACCATCCGACCAGTATCCGCCATGGCGGATTCGCCGCATTGGTTTTAGACCCAATCGTCGATGGATTTCACCTCACGAGAGTCCTGATGGACGGCGGCAGTAGCCTGAACCTGCTTTATCAGGATACAGTGCGCAAGATGGGCATAGACCCTTCAAGGATTAAACCTAAAAAGACAACCTTCAAAGGCGTCATACCAGGTGTCGAGGCCAGTTGTACAGGCTCAGTCACACTGGAAGTGGTCTTCGGATCCCCGGATAATTTCCGAAGCGAGGAGTTAATCTTCGACATAGTCCCGTTCCGCAGAGGCTATCACGCTCTGCTCGGACGAACCGCGTTTGCAAAATTCAACGCGGTGCCGCATTATGCATACCTTAAGCTCAAGATGCCAGGCCCTCGTGGAGTCATCACGGTCAATGGAAACACGGAACGCTCCCTCCAACGGAAGTACAGAGCAGCCTTTTAAGGCAATTTTCGAGTCCGGCCGTTAAGCGACCGGACACGGCCAAACGCGCCCGGAGTAACATCAACCAAGACCACCTGGCCTGTTCCGAGCACGCGTAGCAATGCGGCCTCAACCCCAGCCCTCGCACAATTGTAAGACAAACTCTCCGCGTACATAATTACGCCCTAGAGATACCATGGGCATAGGGGGAGAGGCACAACCACAATAGACCCAGAGTGCGGTTCAACCACACCAGGGGCTCCAAAGTGTGTCGCTCTTTTTATCTTTTATTTCTCTCTTTTTTATACAGAACTCTGTCCGGCGGTGAACCTGCCGAACTCATGATGCAACAGCCAGGGAGGGACAAAGGCCGCGACGAACACTCAGGTGGTCTCCATTACGAGCATTAAATTTGTTAAATACACCATTCCGCGGCCTACCCCTGGAGGGAGACGCCTTTAATTCATCCAATCCCTTGCTTTCCGCACTATTTGTATCATTCCGCACTCATAGCAGATCTTCTCGAATAAAATGCAACACTTTTTGCCCATAATTACATTACCTTAGATATATATATGTTCATTTACGACATGTTGCATCCGTACATTTTGGTACGGCCAAATACACCAGGGGCTTATGTTCCACGCATTATGGTGTGATAATGTCACGCCCAATATGCGACCCTATCCGAAAGGAACTCGAAGGTCCCACCAAGGATAGACCCGCATATTGAAACGCTTTTGCAAGGTGGATATCATTACATCAACATTACATAATAGATGGGGATACATACATAAGGCATACAATGCCACTCGAATACAACATCATCATACATAAGATCATCATCCGACTACAGATGAAACACAAACAGAAACTCAAACGACATCCACCCTGCTAGCCCAGGCTGCCGACCTGAAACCTATCCCCTGATCGAAGAAGATGCAGAAGAAGAACTCAACGCAAGCAAGCATCGCTCTCGCGTCATGATCATCGCATAAACCTGTACCTGCAACTGTTGTTGTAGTAATCTGTGAGCCACGAGGACTCAGCAATCCCATTACCATGGGTATCAAGACTAGCAAAGCTTAAAGGTAAAGGAAGGGGTAAAGTGGTGAGGCTGCAGCAGCGACTAAGCATATATGGTGGCTAACATACGCAAATAAGAGCGAGAAGAGAGCAAAAGGAACGGTCGTGAACTAGCAATGATCAAGAAGTGATCCTGAACTCCTACTTACGTCAAACATAACCCAAAAACCGTGCTTACTTCTCGGACTCTGCCGAGAAGAGACCATCACGGCTACACACGCGGTTGATACGTTTTAATTCGGATCTGGTGTTAAGTTATCTACAACCGGACATTAACAAATTCCCATCTACCAATAACCGCAGGCACAGCTTTCGAAATATTATACCCTGCAGGGGTGTCCCAACTTAGCCCATGACAAGCTCTCGCGATCAACGAAGGAATAGACCTTCTCCCAGGAAGACCCGATCAGACTCGGAATCCCGGTTTACAAGACATTTCGACAATGGTAAAACAAGACCAGCAAAGCCGCCCGATGCACCGACAATCCCGATAGGAGTTGCGCATATCTCGTTCTCAGGGCAACACCGGATAGGTCAGCCTACGAGTAAAACCAGCCCTCGAGTTGCCCTGAGGTGGCCCCGCAGTCTGCCCGGTTTGGACCAACACTTAGACAAGCACTGGCCCGGGGGGGCTAAAATAAAGATGACCCTTGGGTTAATTACTCCCAAGGGAAATATAGGTGGTGGTGAGGCAAATGGTAAAACCAAGGTTGGGCCTTGCTGGAGGAGTTTTATTCAAAGCGAACTGTCAAGGGGGTCCCATAAATCACCCGACCGCGTAAGGAACGCAAAATCCGGGAACATAACACCGGTATGACGGAAACTAGGGCGGCAAGAGTGGAACAAAACACTAGGCAAAAGGCCGAGTCTTCCACCCTTTACCAAGTATATAGATGCATTAATAATATAAGAGATATTGTGATATCCCAACAAAATCCTGTCCACCATGGAGCAATCTTCAACTTCACCTGCAACTAGCAACGCTATAAGAGGGCTGAGCAAAGCGGTAACATAGCCAAACAACGGTTTGCATAGGTAAGCTGTCAAAGGTTAGAGGTTCATGGCAACATGGGATGGCTTGAATAAACAGGTGATAGGTAGCGCAGCATAGCGATAGAACGAAGCAACTAGCATAGCAATGATAGTAGTGAGATCCAGGGTAGCGGTCATCTTGCCTGAAATCCCGCAAGGAAGAAGAACGAGTCCATGAAGAAGACGAATGGATGAAGTCGAACCAAGCGTAGACGAACGAATCCTCACGATCGCAACGAAACATGAACTATCGAAAAGAAGCACACAAGATAGTAAACACGCCACACATGAACAAGGCATGATGCACAACAAGCATGATGCATGACAAAGCTATATGAAGCTACTCATGGCAAGAGATGATGCAGACAAGAGCAACACATCAAGGCAAGTTTAAATGAGGCCGGGAACAACATATAACAATTCCGGTAAGTCCTCATATGCATATTTCGAAATTGGTCCAGATCTGAATAAACCTTATGTTCAAGTTGTTAAACAGAAAGTTAAGATGCACCAAGATTATCTACATGAGATTCTAGTCAAGTTACATATAAAGTTCATTTAGATCGGAGCTACGGTCTAGAAGATATGAGCAAAACAAGTTAAACATGGCATTGATGCAAAATGCACCCAAACATCAAGAAAACACCTCAAAACATGGATGCAACAGGATAATATGAAACTACATGCAATTCTAAGCAAGTTTCATATAGAGCACACTCAAAACGGAGCAACGGTTCAACACATGCACACTATACAAGTTTAAAGGACAAGCTGTCTAAAACAGCAACTAGGCATATTGCAAGCATCAAAACAACATACTACAGCACCTCAACATAACAACAAAAGGCATGGGCATGATGTACAGGTAAGGCATTACAAAACATGAACACTGAGCTATCTCCAGAAATCACTAGAACATGCTCAAACACACATGGTAAGATTGCAAGTTATAACAATTCAGACTTTGCAGAAAATAACATCATGATGCAATGTTCAGAGCTATCAAACAACATGTTACATGAACTTATAATGGAAAACAAAGGCATGGCATGAATCTACTAAATGTATAGATCAAAAGACCCTTACTGACCATAAGCCACAAAGGATCAGAAACTATGATGGCACCCACGTAAACATAGCAAGTTATTATTACAGATTCATACATGTCAGGAACATAATTATGAAGGCATGTAGATGAGCTTGTGCAACTCACTACAGAGCAATACATGGCATGGCAAGGCACCCAACAGTAAGAAGGCATGTTTGTGAAGCTAAGCATGGCAATAGCATGTTCATAGGGTGCATGGATCACTAGCAAAACACATGGAAACAACTGAAGTTAATGTTAACAGGCTGACAGCAACATTATGAAGCAACTTTAGAGCAAGATTACAACAACCTACAGCAACCTATAAATGCAACCAGGGGCATGGATGGATAGAGGATGACATCTAGATCAAAACATGTTTATAGAACATCTCAAGATTATGCATAGAATGATTAGTAGAAACATGTTTATATAGCATCATGAAATAACAGATTCAGCCTAGCAAAAGAGCAACATCATGAACACTACTTAACAAGCTCGATACACTCACCACAAGTCATTGCATGACAAGATAAGAAGAGCATCATCAAGAAGACATGTTTGTGTAACAAACCAAGTCAAGAACAAGTCCAAAGCATGCAAGGATCAACTATAGCAAGCTTGGCTAAATTGAATAACAAGTAAACAATCTGCCAGGAAACATTTTGAAGCAAAAGTAGAGCACGAAAATGACATGCTAGGCTACTCCATAATTGGAACCAAGGGCATGAATGGATAGAGCATAACCATGTTTTCAAAACACCCTTACTGAAGTATGTCAAAATATGCATGGATCTCTTTGTAGTATCAAGTTTACATGGCATCAAAATAATAGCAGAACAGGGACTAAAATCTGCAACATCACGATGCCTAGTTTGCATGCTTGTGCTAGTCACCACATTGATCACAAAAATACATGGCATACACCACTGTAAAGAAGACATGGCATAGTTAAAAACACATGTAGACATCAACCTCATAGGATGCACACATCAATCATGGCAAAAATGACAAAAGAGCTCGTGCTGATAACAGACAGCAGAAAACATCATGAAGCACTCTTACAACGATGATTCAGGCATCAACGAGGCCTCAAATTAATATGATGCAATGTAATGAAATGATGTACTCGTTGAGACGAACAATTCGACATATTACACGCACAAAACGGAGCTACGGATGCAGAGTTACGATGGCATGAACATGGCATAAAAATTACAAAATCTGGGACTTAGGCGATTTCGGGGAAGGGGAAAGTCAACCTTAGGTCTACCCAGATCTGGATCCGGGCGGCACGGATCCCGAGGATCGCCGGAGTTTCGCCGGAGGAGAGGAAGACGGCGGCTGGAGCTTGGGGAGGATGGCGCCGGCGACGGGGAGCAGAGGAGGCGACCGGGGCGGCGTCCGGCGGGGCACAGCGCGCGGATCCGTGGCCGGGGAGGCCGGATCCGGCGGCCGGCGGAGCTCCAGCTCGGCGGGGTCGACAGGGCGAGGCGGCGGGCACCGGCGGCGCGGGGCCGGGGAGGCGCGGCGGCGAGGCGCGCTCGGCGAGGCCGCGGGGAGGCGCGGTCGCCGGCGAGCGACGGCGGCCGAAGCAGACGGCGGCGGGGCGCGGGAGCGCCCGGCGAGGCGGCGGCGACGACCGGAGGCGCGGGCGCGCTCGGGCGGCGGCGCCGGCGCGCGGGCCGGCGGCGCGGCCGGATAGGCTCCGGCGGGCCGCGCCCGGGCGAGCCGGCCGGCGGCGGCTGGCAGCGGGGAGTGCCACGTGGCGGGAGGCGATTGGGCGCGGGGCGGCGGCTGGACGTGTCCGGTCTGGTCCGGACATGTCCGGCGCGGCGCGGAGGGGAAATTAGGGTTTCGGGGAGAAATTGATCCGAAAATGGAGAGGGGGAGACGTTTTTATAGGTGGAGGGAGCTAGGAGAGTCCAAATGAGGAGCGGTTTTCGGCCACGCGATCGTGATCGAACGACCGAGAGCATGGAGGGGAGTTAGGTGGGTTTTGGGCCAGTTTGGAAGGGGTGTTGGGCTGCAAAGAGAAAGGAGGGTTTACGGTTACCCGGTTAACCGTTGGAGTACCAAACGACCTCCAAATGGCACGAAACTTGACAGGCGGTCTACCGGTGCTATACCAAGGCTGCTTGGAAAGCCTCGGGCCATTCCGAGAAAGTTCAACACCCGCTCACAACGAGAAACAAAAGGGGGACGCCGGAGGACATAGGAGTGCCGGATTGCAAAACGGACAACGGGGAAAATGCTCGGATGCATGAGACGAACACGTATGCAAAATGAAATGAACATGATGACATGATAAAATGCAACACGCAAGCAAATGACATGGCAACAACGGCGAATAACTGGCAGACACCTGTCGCAACGAATCCGGGGCGTTACAGATAAAGTCCGAACACTTTCACAAGTGCGGCACCCCGAACTTATAGCATTATATGAATCGGCTCCGAATCATGTCTTGGGTCAATAGTTGGGTTTGCCCGGCTCCCATGTTTGGCACCTTACGTTCCGTTCTATCAGCTAAGGTAGCACTGGGAGAACCACTGCGATTGCGCCCCGGTTGAGCCAGGTTAACGCCTCAGTGGAGAAAGCTAAAACTGACTGTCATGATAAGGCGAGAGACTAGTCGCTGTTCGAGAGGTCCTTTCGGGTCCTTAAAGACCTACGCCGCTTCGAGCGAAGTTCCGGCTAATGTCCGACAAAGGCGTGGATAGCGCCCCTAATTCGGTCTTCCGAATACTAGGGGCTTCGCCGAAATTTAAAATTATAGAATTCTATGGCTAAGTGAGAGTGTTCAAGCACTATAAGTCATGTTGCCTTGTTCGTTGTGTTGAGCGCCTCCCTAGATGGACCCAAAAATGGGAACAAGAGTGCTCAAGTTTATCCCGAACACCCCAGCACTCGTGGCATGGGGGCTGAAGCCGACGACTTGCCATCTCTCAGATTTAATAAACGGCCGCACAGAAGGTAATATTTTAAATTAACAAGCGTTGCTTAGCGCATATGAACAAAGTTTTCAGCGCACAGGATAACACATTGCGAATTTACTCAATAATTACATCCCTGGGGCACTCATCCGCAATTTTGCGGGCACCCTTCAGGACAGTCTTATAGTACATCTCGGGCGTACAATATTCCTTGCCCGCTGGTGGCGCGTCAGTGATTAGCTTCTCTGCATCCAGCTTGCCCCAATGCACCTTTGCGCGGGCAAGGGCCCGACGAGCACCTTCAATACAGGCGGAGCGCTTGATAACCTCCACCCAGGGGCACGCATCCACCAACCGTTGCACGAGACCGAAGTAGCTCCCAGGCATGGCCTCTCCAGGCCACAGCCGGACTATATGGCCCTTCATGGCCTGCTCGGCCACCTTGTGGAGCTCGACCAGCTACTTCAGCTGGTCGCTAGGGGGCACCGGATGGCCGGCCTCAGCATACTGAGACCAGAAGACCTTCTCCGTTGAGCTCCCCTCCTCGGCTCGGTAGAATGCGACGGCATCAGACACGCTGCGAGGCAGATCTGCAAACACCCCTGGAGAGCTCCGAATTCGGGTAAGTAACACGTAATTTACATTCACATGCTTGCTTTGCATGAAAAATGCCTTACCCTCCGCTATCTTCCTCACCAACTCAATCTCCTGAAGTGACTTATCGGCATCGGCCTTGGCAGTCTTGGCACTTTCGAGAGCCGAGGCAAGCTCGGACTCTCGAGTCTTTGAGTCACGCTTCAAACTCTCATGCTTTTCCATGAGAGCCTGGAGCTCTTGCCGAACCACCCCCACCCGCGCCTCCTGCTTTTCTCGCTCTGCCCGTTCCGCGGCCGCATTGCATTCGGCCGTAGACACGGCCTCCTTCAGGGTCGCCACCTTGTTCGTGGCCCCTGCAGTACCCATGTTATCCTTGTTATTTTTTGTTGCAACCTAAATCCTTTTCTGTAAGGTACAAGTTCAAAGTGGTGTTACTCACCTTCTTTGTCCTGGAGCTGCTTCTTGGCGCAGTCGAGCTCTTGCTCGAATCGCTCGAGCTCCTGCTTCAAAGCACCGACCTCCGCAGTCAGTGCGGCAGAGGTCAGCAGCGCAGCCTGCAACCCATATTGACATAATTTTTTAGCAACCCTCCGTATATCTTCTTTTTTTTCAGATCCTCAGTCCGGCTTTTCTTTCCGAACACTGAACCGAGCATCAGGGGCTACTGTCTATGCAGTATTACATTGCATATTTTTAACTTCTTACCTCAAAGCCTGATAGAAGGCTATTGCAGGCTTCGGTCAGCCCGCTCTTGGCAAGCTGTACCTTCTGAATCACCCCACTCATAATAGTCCGGTATTCTTCCTTGATGGAAGCACTCTGCAGCGCCTCCAACAAACTGTCCGGCGCCTCCAGTTGGACGGAAGCCGCCGGCGTCATGGTCTTGCCCCTCGTGCGAAGGGGGCGCCGGCCGGACTCCGGAACCACTGCGGGTTCTGATATGGAGTCCGGCGCAAAGTCCGGGAGGACGCCTTGTGGCGCCTCCGGAGCCTCCCCCTGATGGGTCCCTTCTGGGGATCCCACCTTGGCGTCCTCAGTGTCGCGAGGGGTGGAGGCGGTCGGGATGGACTCTACATCCGACGGAGCTGTAACGCCCCGGATACAACTTTCCATATTCGTAACTCCAACTCTTGCCTTTTCCGGAGATGCGATATGTTATTTCCTCCATGATTGGGTTTTTGTCTGTTGTTTTGCATTTTGTTCTTGTTATGCATCTCATATCATGTCATCATGCGCATTGCATCGGCATCGTTTTCATAAAACTTGCATCCGTTCGTGTTCCGCCGGTTCTCTCCGTTGTCCGTTCTGAGCCCGACCACACTCGCACGCGCCCGCGGCACCTCCGAAATATTATTTTATAAGTGGCATAAAATGTTCTCGGAATGGGTTGCAACTTGTCATGCGGTCTTATTATAGTGTAGACAGGCCGCCTGTCAAGTTTCGTCGCATTCGGAGTCCGTTTGACTGCCCAACCGTTATATTTATAACCGCGATATAGTCGGTTTAATTGTCGGACGTTTCGGTCTCCGAAACTGCTGCCGGGCCTCTCTCTCTCTCTCTCTCTTCTCTCCTACAGCCCATGGCCTCTCTGCACAGCCACCAACCCCTTTGCGCGCGTCCGAAACTTCCCCGAACCCGAACCGTACGGTCACGACCGATGGGTCCGGATCATCACCAAACATCTCTAAATCATCATCGGTTTCTCTTTTGGACTCCCTAGCTATTTTATTTGTGACCGTCCGATTACGATCGGAGGGACCTAACCGCCCTAAACTATTTTCATCTGTTTTAAATAACAGCCTAACCCTAGTCCTAACATGTCCCGTCCAACTATTCCCTGCGGCCGCCACCCTCTTCCTCGGGATTCCCCGATCCAATCCATCCATTCCACGCAGCCGATCCGACCACGCCCCTTGTTTTCAGCACCGGGCCAGCCCCTTCCTCCCCTCGATCCACCCAACCACAGCGCTGCCTCCACCTTCCAAATCCTTCAATCCACCCAACCAGAGCCCTCCCATGGCTCCCTTCATTTCCTCCCTCCTCCTGGCCGAGGAACCAGCCTCCTCGCGCCCATGCCCGCCTGATTCCGCAGAAACCTCGCCGGAGACCAGTGCCTCCTCTGCTCCGTCCCGCACGCACGAGCCCAACGGGAGAGGAGCTCCTCACCAGCGTGCTCCTCACCCACGCCCGCGCCCGCAACTAGGCACCCGAGGCTGAGCCTCCTGCCTCGTCCGCGCGTCCGCACCGGCGACCACCAGGACTACGTCGCCCTCTCCTTCACTTTCTTCCTCCCTAGCCTCTCTCTCATAGTCGTGCCCCCTCCTCTGCTTTGCGCCTCCCGAGCAGCAACTAGGAGCCCGAGCTCCATCTGCTGCGCCCGCAACCTGCGCTGTCCCCGATGCCGGCAAGTTCACCGCGGCCAAGCCGTCGTCCTCTCCGTCAGCCTCGAGCCCCACTCGTCATCGCCCGCTCGCGCCTGAACCACGGCCGTCGCGCCGCCCCTCCGCGACGAGCTCCGCCGCCCGAAACTGCACCGTCGCCTGCTGCAGTCCCTATCGCCGTCGTCTTCAACGGCTCCTGACGAGGACGGTGCCCTCCTGTCCGTCTCGAGCGCCAAGTCCGTCCGCGCCTCGCCTTCCTCCACCTCGCCGACCTGTTGGGGAATGTAGCAGAAATTCAAAAATTTCCTACGTGTCACCAAGATCTATCTATGGAGAGACCAGCAACGAGTAGAAAGAGAGTGCATCTACATACCCTTGTAGATCGCTAAGCGGAAGCGTTCAAGTGAACGGGGTTGATGGAGTCGTACTCGTCGTGATTCAGATCACCGATGATCAAGTGCCGAACGGACGGCACCTCCACGTTCAACACACGTACAGCTCGGTGACGTCTCCCACGCCTTGATCCAGCAAGGAGAGAGGGAGAGGTTGAGGAAGACTCCATCCAATAGCAGCACAACGGCGTGGTGGTGATGGAGGAGCGTGGCAATCCAGCAGGGCTTCGCCAAGCACCATGGGAGAGGAGGAGGGAGAGGGGCAGGGCTGCACCAACGAGAGATCAAATCGCGTGTTATGGGCAGCCCCATGCCTCAATATATATAGGGGGGAAGGGGGCTGCGCCCCCTTTAGGGTTTTCACCCCCTAGGGGCGGCGGCCAGCCCTAGATGGGTTTTGGGGTGCGGCCAAGAGGGGGGGAGGAGTCCATCCTCCCCAAGGCACCTCGGAGGTGCCTTCCCCCTTGAGGACTCTTCCCTCTAGGGTTCCCTAGGCGCATGGGCCTCTTGGGGCTAGTGCCCTTGGCCCATGTAGGCCAAGGCGCACCCCCTACAGCCCATGTGGCCCCCCGAGGCAGGTGGCCCCAACCGGTGGGCCCCCGAGACCCTTCCGGTGGTCCCGGTACAATACCGATGACCCCGAAACTTGTCCCGATGGCCGAAACAGGACTTCCTATATATAAATCTTTACCTCCGGACCATTCCGGAACTCCTCGTGACGTCCGGGATCTCATCCGGGACTCCGAACAACATTCGGTAACCACATACAAGCTTCCTTTATAACCCTAGCGTCATCGAACCTTAAGTGTGTAGACCCTACGGGTTCGGGAGACATGCAGACATGACCGAGACATTCTCCGGTCAATAACCAACAGCGGGATCTGGATACCCATGATGGCTCCCACATGTTCCACGATGATCTCATCGGATGAACCATGATGTCAAGGACTCAATCGATCCCGTATACAATTCCCTTTGTCTATCGGTATGTTACTTGCCCGAGATTCGATCGTCGGTATCCAATACCTTGTTCAATCTCGTTACCGGCAAGTCACTTTACTCGTTCCGTAACACATCATCCCGTGATCAACTCCTTGGTCACATTTGCGCATATGATGATGTCCTACCGAGTGGGCCCAGAGATACCTCTCCGTTTACATGGAGTGACAAATCCCAGTCTCGATCCGCATAAAACAATAGATACTTTCGGAGATACCTGTAGTGCACCTTTATAGTCACCCAGTTACGTTGTGACGTTTGATACACCCAAAGCACTCCTACGGTATCCAGGAGTTACACGATCTCATGGTCAAAGGAAGAGATACTTGACATTGGCAAAGCTCTAGCAAACGAACTACACGATCTTTGTGCTAGTCTTAGGATTGGGTCTTGTCCATCACATCATTCTCCTAATGATGTGATCCCGTTATCAATGACATCCAATGTCCATAGCCAGGAAACCATGACTATCTGTTGATCACAACGAGCTAGTCAACTAGAGGCTCACTAGGGACATATTGTGGTCTATGTATTCACACGTGTATTACGATTTCCGGATAATACAGTTATAGCATGAATAAAAGACTATTATCATGAACAAAGAAATATAATAATAACTTATTTATTATTGCCTCTAGGGCATATTTCCAACAGTCTCCCACTTGCACTAGAGTCAATAATCTAGTTCACATCGCCATGTGATTAACACTCACAGGTCACATCGCCATGTGACTAATACCCAAGAGTTTACTAGAGTCAGTAGTCTAGTTCACATCACTATGTGATTAACACTCAATGAGTTTTATGTTTGATCATGTTGCTTGTGAGAGAGGTTTTTAGTCAACGGGTCTGAACCTTTCAGATCCGTGTGTGCTTTACAAATCTCTATGTCATCTCCTAGATGTAGCTACCACGCTCTATTTGGAGCTATTCCAAATAACTGTTCTACTTGGAGCTATTCTAAATTATTGCTCCATTATATGTATCCGGTCTCTCTACTCAGAGCTATCCGGATAGGTGTCAAGCTTGCATCGTCGTAACCTTTACGATGAACTCTTTTACCACCTCCATAATCGAGAAAATTCCTTAGTCCACTAGTTACTAAGGATAACTTTGACCGTTGTCCTGTGAGCCATTCTTGGATCACTCTTGTACCCCTTGACTGATTCATGGCAAGGCACACTTCAGGTGCGGTACACAGCATAGCATACTGAAGAGCCTACGTTTTAAGCATAGGGGACGACCTTCGTCCTTTCTCTCTATTCTGCCGTGGTCTAGCTTTAAGTCTTAACTTCGTACCTTACAACTCAGGCAAGAACTCCTTCTTTGACTGGTCCATCTTGAACACCTTCAAGATCATGTCAAGGTATGTGCTAATTTGAAAGTACTATTAAGCATTTTGATCTATCCTTATAGATCTTGATGCTCAATGTTCAAGTAGCTTAATCCAGGTTTTCTATTGAAAAACACCTTTCAAATAACCCTATATGCTTTGTAGAAATTCTACATCATTTCTGATCTACATATACTCATCAGAAATTCTATAGTGCTCCCACTCACTTCTTTGGAAATACAAGTTTCTCATAAACTTTGTATAAACCCAAAATCTTTGATCATCATCAAAGCACACATTCCAACTCCGAGATGCTCACTCCAGTCCTTAGAAGGATCGCTGGAGCTAGCATACCTTTTAGCATCCTTAGGATCGACAAAAACTTTCTGATCGTATTACCTACAATCTTTCCTCACGAAAACTGGTAAGGAAACTCGTTTTGATATCCATCTGCCAGATTTCATAAATACAGCTAATGCTAACATGAATCCGACGGACTTTAAGCATCGCTACGGATGAGAAAATCTCATCGTAGTCAACTCCTTGAACTTGTGAAAAAACACTTCGCCACAAGTCGAGCTTCATAGATGGTGACATTACCATCCACGTCCGTCTTCTTCTTAAAGATCCATTTATCTTAATGGCTTGCCGATCATCGGGCAAGTCCACCAAAGTCCATGCCTTGTTCTGATACATGGATCCTATCTCGGATTTCATGGCTTCTAACCATTTGTCAGAATTTGGGCCCACCATCGCTTCTCCATAGCTCGTAGGTTCATTGTTGTCTAGCAACATGACCTTCAAGACAGGATCACCGTACCACTCTGAAGTAGTACGCATCCTTGTCACCCTACGAGGTACGGCAGTGACTTGATCCGAAACTTCATGATCACTATCATAAGCTTCTACTTCAATTGGTGTAGGTGACACAGGAACAACTCCCTGTGCCCTGTCACACACTAGTTGAAGAGACGGTTCAATAACCTCATCAAGTCTCCACCATCCTCCCACTCAATTCTTTCGAGAGAAACTTTTCCTCGAGAAAGGACCTGATTCTAGAAAGAATCCATATTGCTTTCGGATCTGAATTAGGAGGTATACCCAACTGTTTTGGGTTTCCTATGAAGATGCATTTTATCCGCTTTGGGTTCGAGCTTATCAACCTGAAACTTTTTCATATAAGCGTCGCAGCCCCAAACTTTTAAGAAACGACAACTTAGGTTTCTCTAAACCATAATTCATACGGTGTCATCTCATCGGAATTACGTGGTGCCCTATTTAAAGTGAATGTGGTTGTCTCTAATGCCTAACCCATGAACGACAGTGGTAATTCGATAAGAGACATCATGGTACGCACCATATCCAATAGGGTGCAACTATGATGTTCGGACACACCATCACACTATGGTGTTCCAGCCGGTATTAATTATGAAACAATTTCCACAATGTCTTAATTGTGTGCCAAAACTCATAACTCAGATATTCATCTTTATGATCGTATCATAGACATTTTATCCTCTTGTCACAATGATCTTCTACTTCACTCTGAAATTACTTGAACCATTCAATAATTCAGAGTTGTGTTTCATCAAGTAAATATTCTCAACATCTACTCGAATCATCTGTGAAGTAAGAACATAACGATATTCACTGCATGCCTCAGCATTTATTGGACTGCACACATCAAAATGTGTTACTTCCAACAAGTTGCTATCTTGTTCCATCTTACTGAAACCGAGGCTTTTCAGTCATCTTGCCCATGTGGTATGATTTGCATATCTCAAGTGATTCAAAATCAAGTGAGTTCAAACGGTCCATTTGCATGGAGTTTCTTCATGCATATATACCAATAGACATGGTTCGCATGTCTCAAACTTTTCAAAATTGAGTGAGTCCAAAGATCCATCAACATGGAGCTTCTTCATGCGTTTTATACCATTATGACTTACATGGCAGTGCCACAAGTAAGTGGTACTATCATTACTATCTTATATCTTTTGGCATGAAAATGTGTATCCCTACGATCAAGATTCAATAAACCATTCCTTTAGGTGCAAGAGCACTTATTCAGGTTTAATACTAATCTTGATGGTAGAGGGAGCGTGCGATGTTAGATCACATCAAACTTGGAAACACTTCCAACACATATCGTCAGCTCACCTTTAGCTAGTCTCCGTTTTATTCCGTAGCTTTTATTTCGAGTTACTAACACTTAGCAACCGAACCGGTATCTAACACCCTGGTGCTACTAGGAGTACTAGTAAAGTACACATTAACATAATGTATATCCAATATACTTCTATCGACCTTGCCAGCCTTCTCATCTACCAAGTATCTAGGGTAATCCTGCTCCAGTGGTTGTTCCCCTTATTACAGAAGCACTTAGTCTCGGGTTTGGGTTCAACCTCGGGTTTCTTAATTGGTGCAGCAGCTGATTTGCCGTTTCATGAAGTATCCCTTCTTTCCCTTGCCCTTCTTGAAACTAGTGGTTTCATCAACCATCAACAATTGATGCTCCTTCTTGATTTCTACTTTCGCGATGTCAAACAACGCGAATACCTCAAGGATCATCATCTCTATCCTTGATATGTTATAGTTCATCACGAAGCTCTAGCAGCTTGGTGGCAATGACTTTGGGGAAACATCACTATCTCATCTGGAAGATCAACTCCCACTCGATTCAAGTGATTGTTGCACTCAGACAATCTGAGCACAAGCTCAACGATTGAGCTTTTCTCCCTTAGTTTGCAGGCTAAGAAAATTGTCGGAGGTCTTATACCTCTTGACATGGGCACGAGCCTGAAATCCTAATTTCAGCCCTCAAAACATCTCATATGTTCCGCGACATTTCGAAAACGTCTTTGGTGCCTCTACTTAAACCATTTAACTGAACTATCACGTAGTTATCAAAACGTGTATGTCCGATGTTCACAACATCCACAAACGACGTTTGGGGTTCAGCACACTGAGCGGTGCATTAAGGACATAAGCTTTCTACTGTCCGCATAATTTCTACTTTCAACTTTCAACTATATTTTCTCTAGGAACATATCTAAAACAGTAGAACTAAAGCGTGAGCTACGACATAATTTGCAAAAAGTCTTTTGACTATGTTCAAGATAATTAAGTTCATCTTATGAACTCCCACTTAGATAGACATCCCTCTGGTCATCTAAGTGATCACATGATCCGAGTCAACTAGGCCGTGTCCGATCATCATGTGAGACGGACTAGTCATCATCGGTGAACATCTTCATGTTGATCGTATCTACCATACGACTCATGCTCGACCTTTCGGTCTCCGTGTTCCGAGGCCATCTCTGCACATGCTAGGCTCGTCAAGTTAACCCTAAGTGTTTTCGCTGTGTAAAACTGTCTTACACCCGTTGTATGTGAACATAAGAATCCATCACACCCGATCATCACGTGGTGCTTAGAAGCGACGAACTGTAGCAACGGTGCACAGTTAGGGGAGAACACTTCTTCAAATTTTGTAAGGGATCATCTTATTTACTACCGTCGTCCTAAGCAAACAAGATGCATAAACATGATAAACATCACATGCAATCAAATAGTGACATGATATGGCCAATATCATTTTGCTCCTTTTGATCTTCATCTTTGGGGCTCCATGATCGTCATCGTCACCGGCACGACACCATGATCTCCATCATCATGATCACCATCATCGTGTCTTCATGAAGTTGTCACGCCAACGACTACTTCTACTTCTATGACTAACGCGTTTAGCAATAAAGTAAAGTAGTTTACATGGCGTTCTTCAATGACACGTAGGTCATACAAAAAATAAAGACAACTCCTATGGCTCCTGCCGGTTGTCATACTCATCGACATGCAAGTCGTGAATCCTATTACAAGAACATGATCAATCTCATACATCACATATCATTCATCACATTCTTCTTGGCCATATCACATCACATAGCATACCCTGCAAAAACAAGTTAGACGTCCTCTAATTGTTGTTGCATGTTTTACGTGGCTGCTATGGGTTTCTAGCAAGAACGTTTCTTACCTACGCAAAACCACAACGTGATATGCCAATTGCTATTTACCCTTCATAAGGACCCTTCTCATCGAATCCGTTCCGACTAAAGTGGGAGAGACTGGCACCCGCTAGCCACCTTATGCACCAAGTGCATGTCAATCGGTGGAACCTGTCTCACGTAAGAGTACGTGTAAGGTCGGTCCGGGCCGCTTCATCCCACAATACCGTCGAAACAAGATTGGACTAGTAACGGTAAGCATATTGAACAACATCAACGCCCACAACTACTTTGTGTTCTACTCGTGCAAAGAATCTACGCAATAGACCTAGCTCATGATGCCACTGTTGGGGAACGTAGCAGAAATTCAAAAATTTCCTACGTGTCACCAAGATCTATCTATGGAGAGACCAGCAACGAGTAGAAAGAGAGTGCATCTACATACCCTTGTAGATCGCTAAGAGGAAGCGTTCAAGTGAATGGGGTTGATGGAGTCGTACTCGTCGTGATTCAGATCACCGATGATCAAGTGCCGAACGGACGGCACCTCCGCGTTCAACACACGTACAGCCCGGTGACGTCTCCCACGCCTTGATCCAGCAAGGAGAGAGGGAGAGGTTGAGGAAGACTCCATCCAACAGCAGCACAACGGCGTGGTGGTGATGGAGGAGCGTGGCAATCCAGCAGGGCTTCGCCAAGCACCATGGGAGAGGAGGAGGAGGGAGAGGGGCAGGGCTGCACCAACGAGAGATCAAATCGCGTGTTATGGGCAGCCCCATGCCTCAATATATATAGGGGGGAAGGGGGCTGCGCCCCCTTTAGGGTTTTCACCCCCTAGGGGCGGTGGCCAGCCCTAGATGGGTTTTGGGGTGCGGCCAAGAGGGGGGGAGGAGTCCATCCTCCCCAAGGCACCTCGGAGGTGCCTTCCCCCTTGAGGACTCTTCCCTCTAGGGTTCCCTAGGCGCATGGGCCTCTTGGGGCTGGTGCCCTTCGCCCATGTAGGCCAAGGCGCACCCCCTACAGCCCATGTGGCCCCCCGGGGCAGGTGGCCCCACCTGGTGGGCCCCCGAGACCCTTCCGGTGGTCCCGGTACAATACCGATGACCCCGAAACTTGTCCCGATGGCCGAAACAGGACTTCCTATATATAAATCTTTACCTCCGGACCATTCCGGAACTCCTCGTGACGTCCGGGATCTCATCCGGGACTCCGAACAACATTCGGTAACCACATACAAGCTTCCTTTATAACCCTAGAGTCATCGAACCTTAAGTGTGTAGACCCTACGGGTTCGGGAGACATGCAGACATGACCGAGACGTTCTCCCGTCAATAACCAACAGCGGGATCTGGATACCCATGATGGCTCCCACATGTTCCACGATGATCTCATTGGATGAACCATGATGTCAAGGACTCAATCGATCCCGTATACAATTCCCTTTGTCTATCGGTATGTTACTTGCTCGAGATTCAATCGTCGGTATCCAATACCTTGTTCAATCTCGTTACCGGCAAGTCACTTTACTCGTTCCGTAACACATCATCCCGTGATCAACTCCTTGGTCACATTTGCGCATATGATGATGTCCTACTGAGTGGGCCCAGAGATACCTCTCCGTTTACATGGAGTGACAAATCCCAGTCTCGATCCGCATAAAACAATAGGTACTTTCGGAGATACCTGTAGTGCACCTTTATAGTCACCCAGTTACATTGTGACGTTTGATACACCCAAAGCACTCCTACGGTATCCAGGAGTTACACGATCTCATGGTCAAAGGAAGAGATACTTGACATTGGCAAAGCTCTAGCAAACGAACTACACGATCTTTGTGCTAGTCTTAGGATTGGGTCTTGTCCATCACATCATTGTCCTAATGATGTGATCCCGTTATCAACGACATCCAATGTCCATAGCCAGGAAACCATGACTATCTGTTGATCACAACGAGCTAGTCATCTAGAGGCTCACTAGGGACATATTGTGGTCTATGTATTCACACGTGTATTACGATTTCCGGATAATACAGTTATAGCATGAATAAAAGACTATTATCATGAACAAAGAAATATAATAATAACTTATTTATTATTGCCTCTAGGGCATATTTCCAACACGACCCCCCCGGATCCGGCGCTGGCCTGCCGGATCTCGCCGTCTCCGCCCTCCGTCCTTCACCTCTTCGCCGGATCCCGTCGCCGACCTGCGCCAAGTCCCGCTCCTGCCTCTGTTCGAGAGGAGGAGGGTGCAGTTGCGTAGCCGTGTTGACCGCTCCTCTCCGTCCCGCTTGTCTCGCGTCGCCAGCGTGGACGATCGCCACGTCGCCCGCAAAGGCCTTTGCAGCTGTCGCTTAGGCCATAGCCCGCGTTGCCAGGCCCAGCAGCCCCCCCTGCCGGCCTCATCATCTCTCCACCAACGGGCCGAAGCCCATGGGTGAGCAGCCCCCAGTGCCTCTCTGGTTCTTTTCACCGATTGGGACAGACCGGATTCAGCCCGTTGTGTTTTTTTTTTCCTGCTGCGAATTTAGACTTTATCCAGTGTTTAACAGATTTGCAGAAACCCTCCTATATTCATGCATTAATAACTCACAAATGGTGCATCGGAATTAAATGATTTAAACATGTAAAATGCTCAGAAAATTGTGTAGATTAATAATATGTCATTTTCATCCCATGTTAAAAATGTTTAACTTGCTGTTTATTTAAATTTGCTAATATGCCATGTTAAAATACTTTAATTCATAACTAAATAACCGTAGCTCCAAATTAATTAAACTTTATATGTAAATGGGGTGGAAAAATGCCTAGATTAACATGGTGCACTTTATTTTCCTGTTTAACAACTCTAAAATTATGTAATAGGCAGAACAGTACCAAATCTAAAATATGCATATGGGGGTCTTCCGGAATTGTTGTTTGTTGTTCCGGCCTCATTTTAAACTTGCCTAGATGGGTAGTTTTATTATGTTTCACCTCTTGCCATATTTAATAACATTTAATATTGTTGGGTACAAAACCGAGAGAGAACTAAATAATCGATGTGGTGTTTCGTCAATATGCAACTTGTTGCATATTGAGCTCCACTTAACTTGTAGTATTGTTTGTTGCACTTTGCCATGCCATGCCTCTTTAAACTGGACATGCATCATACTTGTCTGTGCATCATGCCATGTTTATGCTTGTGTGTTTACCATGTTGTTTGTTTCTTTCCGATGTTGCTTCTTAGTTCCGGTAATGTTGCGTTCGTGAGGATTCGTTCGACTGCTCCCGTTCATCTTCTTCATGGACCCGTTCTTTTTCCTAGCGGGATTTCAGGCAAGATGACCGCTACCCTGGATCTCACTACTATCATTGCTATGCTAGTTGCTTCGTTCTATTGCTTTGCTGTGTTACCTATCTTTTGGTCATCAAGCCTCCCAAATTGCCATGAACCTCTAACCTTTGACACCCTTCCTAGCAAACCGTTGCTTGGCTATGTTACCGCTTCGCTCAGCCCCTCTTGTAGCATTGCTAGTTGCAGGTGAAGTTGAAGATTGCTCCATGGTGGACAGGATTTTGGTTGGGATATCACAATATCTCTTATATTATTAATGCATCTATATATTTGGTAAAGGGTGGAAGGCTCGGCCTTATGCCTGGTGTTTTGTTCCACTCTTGCCGCCCTAGTTTCCGTCATACCGGTGTTATGTTCCCGGATTTTGCGTTCCTTACGCGGTCGGGTGATTTATGGGACCCCCTTGACAGTTCGCTTTGAATAAAACTCCTCCAGCAAGGCCCAACCTTGGTTTTACCATTTGCCTCACCACCACCTATATTTCCCTTGGGAGTAATTAACCCAAGGGTCATCTTTATTTTAGCCCCCCCGGGCCAGTGCTTGTCTAAGTGTTGGTCCAAACCGGGCAGACTGCGGGGCCACCTCGGGGCAACTCGAGGGCTGGTTTTACTCGTAGGCTGACCTATCCGGTGTTGCCCTGAGAACGAGATATGCGCAACTCCTATCGGGATTGTCGGTGCATCGGGCGGCTTTGCTGGTCTTGTTTTACCATTGTCGAAATGTCTTGTAAACCGGGATTCCGAGTCTGATCGGGTCTTCCTGGGAGAAGGTCTATTCCTTCGTTGATCGCGAGAGCTTGTCATGGGCTAAGTTGGGAAACCCCTGCAGGGTATAATCTTTCGAAAGCCATGCCTGCGGTTATAGGCAGATGGGAATTTGTTAATGTCCGGTTGTAGATAACTTGACACCAGATCCGAATTAAAACGCATCAACCGTGTGTGTAGCCGTGATGGTCTCTTCTCGGCGGAGTCCGGGAAGTGAACACTGTCTTTGGGTTATGTTTGACGTAAGTAGGAGTTCAGGATCACTTCTTGATCATTGCTAGCTTCACGAACATTCCGCTTGCTCTCTTATCGCTCTTATTTGCGTATGTTAGCCACCATATATGCTTAGTCGCTGCTGCGGCCTCACCACTTTACCCCTTCCTTTCCCTTTAAGCTTTGCTAGTCTTGATACCCATGGTAATGGGATTGCTGAGTCCTCGTGGCTCATAGATTACTACAACAACAGTTGCAGGTATAGGTTCTGCGATGTCCATGACGCGAGAGCGATGCTTGCTTGCGTTGAGTTCTTCTTCTGCTTCTTCTTCGATCAAGGGATAGGTTCCAGGTCAGCAGCCTGGGCTAGCAGGGTGGATGTCGTTTGAGTTTCTGTTTGTGTTTCATCCGTAGTCGGATGATGTTCTAATGTATTATGATGTTGTATTCATGTGGCATTCTATGCCTTATGTATGTATCCCCATCTATTATGTAGTGTTGATGTAATGATATCCACCTTGCAAAAGTGTTTCAATATGCGGGTCTATCCTTGGTGGGACCTTCGAGTTCCTTTTGGATAGGGTCGCATATTGGGCGTGACAAGTTGGTAATCAGAGCCTCGACCGACCATAGGAGCCCCCTTGATTGTTGGCCGTTGTTGAGTCTAGAAAAAAAAACCATTTTGAGTCTTAGGATTATATATATCAGAGAGTAGGATTCTTTTTACTCCTCAGTCCCTTCGTCGCTCTAGTGAGGTCTCCTGACGTAGATGTTTTGTCTTTCCTCTCCTCAAATTTCACTAAAAAAAATTTAGGATCACGCGGGTATCTTGGAATCGTTCCGATGGTTTTGTGACGAGAACATTGTTCTTGGTGCCTCGTGTCTATTTATGTGGCATTGACCCGGGGAGCTGAGCTCCGAGGTGTTGTCGTCACAATTTTATCGTTGCAGTTATGGAATACCTGAGATTTGCCGACATCAAAAATCTCTTTTATGCAGTTGTTGGTGAGATAACCCCGATAACCCAGTACTGGGGCGAGCTGGGGAGTATGGCCATAACTCGTATAACGGATGCTTTTCGAAGGTTGAGGTACACGATTTCCGAAGGTTTCTTAGTTATGTGTTGACGGATGGATACAGCTTGGATGTAGGTATTGTTAGTTTGGGTGAGATATATTGCTTCCCCTATATCCCCAACACCAGATTGCATAACCAGAAAGTTTCGGGAGTTTTATAGGTGGGAATTCAAGTAGCTCCTAGAATATCTTTTCGACAGATACATGATATGAGATTGGGGTTTGACGTCTAGTGGTCCGCCTTTCCACGGTCGTTTTTACAGTGGTCTCATTGTGTCTTAAAGAACCCTTGGCTATGCTGGTTCGGGGACACTTCGTATGTCATGTGCACTGCCTTGTACATGATGGTGCTGTACAATCGAGCCCGTGTGGACCCCACCACGAAAACTTTGGACGAAATCTCTATCATATGTTTGTTCCGGCTTATTTCTGCAAGCCAATCCTTTGTTTTGTTTTATTTGTGGTATTCGAGTTGCTTCAAAGTCAAGTGTTGATTCCATACCTTTCCTAAGCGGTGTTCTCATATTTCTATGGGAGTGGTAATCCTTCTTGATCATCGAGATTGTCATCCCAATTCTTTCCAACCGGCGTGCTTCTCTTCAAGGGATTCGATCATTTCAACATCCGCAAGATCAATTCTAAGTTTTCTCAACGGTGTTTGTTTCATCCGTCCCCAAGTTGCCTTTGTTTTCCCGCCCTCCCACCCTTTTCTTCAAGGACTCATTTATTTTAATCAAGTATCCATTTATTCATGTGAAGGCACTTCACTCTTTTCAATCAATGTTCTGACCCGGTGATCCCTCATGAAGATGCTCACGAGCTTCAAATTCATCATCCTTCGTTCTTTTTTTCTTCTCCGGTGGATCCATTTCAAGCTTTCAGTGTCGATCATATTCCTTTCCTCGTGTAAAATGATTTCTCATGCCGGTGCACCTCTCAATCACTCACCTCTTGCTATTCATTTGTTCCAGAGTGTTGAAGATATCTTAGAAGACTTGTGTTTCCATTCTCAATCCGTTCAAGATATTTGGAGATTGTTATCTCATTCAAGTCATTTAATTCAACCGGTGCAATCCCCCCCCCTTTCAATCAATTGTTCAACGATGTTTCTTTCGAGTGGGCCTAACCCACAGGTCTTTTCCCAGGATCTTACCTGACTCTTCTAATTATTCTGGAGCTATCCCAAATTCTTTTCAAAGTGTGACGTAAGAATGGATCCCATCAGTCACATGCCTTCTCCAAGGTCGTTTTCAATCATTTTCATCGTTGGTTCAACCTTTTCTAAATTTTCATCCTGGAGTATCTCAACAATTCTTGGTGGTGTTCTTCGTTGTCATTATCGATTTTTGAAGACCGAAGAAGAGTTTTTCCTCTAAATCTTGGCCATTCTCTTCAAGATTCATGGTTCTAGCTTCATGCTATCCTCATAATTGTTTTGATTGTGATACTTATTTTCTTACCATCCGGAGCATTTCATGAGTTGTTTCCATTTCTTTCCTCCGAAGGCCATCGTGTCATAATTCTTCATTCGCAACGTGTAGCTATCATTCTCCAAATCTTACCGGTGCATCGCTCAAGTGGTCTCCAATCAGTTCATGATCTCTTCATTCTCTTGTATTTAAATCCCCTCAAGTATCTTCGTTCATTTTCAAATTCTCCCGGTGTTTCTTTATCTTTTCTTCGTTCATTTTCAATTCTTACGGTGGTTCGTTCAAGAGTTCTCTTTTCTTGGTTATCATATCAATTCATTCATTGTTTCCAAATTCCACAGGTGGTTCCATCTATACCTTCTCAAGTTTGCGCCATATCTCTTTTAATCCTTTCTATGAGAATAAGTAGTATGCCAAATCCGTTGCTTGTCATCAATTTAAATTGGTGAAGGATAGGCATGACATAATTCTTATTCTTGTTTCATCCCAGTGATTAATTCCTTCTTCCGGAGATTGTTCATGATGAAGTAATTCTCGGTTCTAGTATTCATCTTTCTTTTCGGAGTTCCAAGCTCTCTCAATTATCTCATCGCGAAGCTCCATCTAAATCATTGCAATGGTTCACCTTGTGTTTTCAACCTCTCTTTCTTTCTATCATCCTTTTATTACCGGAGTTCTTCATGGAGGCTCTACATGCTGGTTCGTCAAGGACCCTATTCATTCTTAAATTGTTCGTCAAGATTTCTCTTGAAGTTATGACCCGCTAAGCTATACTCTAAAATAAACATGGTGTTCAACACATGTCTTATTTTGAGGAGTTCAAGCATTCTTCATCTTGCATTCTGAAGTGCAATTCTTTCTACCTTATCTTTTGAGGTGGTGTTATGTCACTCTTGACAATTTCCTCATGTTTCGTGATTCAACAGTTGTCAAGAATGAGGTAGTTAAACCCATCAAGTCCTTCGAGCATGAGTTCTTCTCAATCCATCAATCTCTTCATTGGAGTTATCTTGGTATAGATTTCACCTAAAGCCTTCCCCTAAGGAATGTTGCTATTGTGTGCTTATCTAAGATCCAAGTTTTCCTCCTATCCTCTCGATGAAAGAGGTTTTTCATCTCTTCGTTGATCTCAAACAAGCAATTGTTTTTCGTTAGTGGCAGAATGTCATCTCATAGTCTTGCGATGTTTCCATAAGCCCACTACAAGCTTATTCTTTTCGTTGTTGGTTTTTCCAACAACTCCGTTATAACCTTCTTGGAAGGGTGCTTTCCAAACTCAGTTTTGGCAGAAATTGTCATTTTCTTCTCTGCCCCTTTATCCCAACAATCTAGCTTCTATTCTTTCGTTCCGAAGGCATTGTGATGTTGCTCTTTTCACTCATCATCTTGCTTTGGCAAGATCATGTTCTTCTCCTTGCTTCTCCATTTAACCGGAGCGTGGTGTCATCTCTTCAAGTTCTTTTCATATTATCAAGTTTTGCCTATCGTTTCAATCGGAGTGCTGTCTGAAATCCTTCTTACCCCTTGTGCCATTCCTTCAATAGTTCTGGAGGCAGTGTGTTGTTGATTTCATCAAGTATCTTCCCATCTTCTCAAGTTCATGTTCTATTCCTTCCATGTTCAACCGGAGTGCTGCCCGAATTCTTCCTCTCTCATCTTGTTGTAATCGGAGTGGTTTTGAACCCTATCTTGTCCATTAAACTCTTGATTCATGTCTTTGCAACCTTCAAGTTATCGTAATGTTCCTTGTTCCTCTTTTCTAACAGATTGTTTTCAATCTTGTTCATCTCTAATTGCTCAAACTCTCAAGGTACGTGGTTTCACTCATTGGTCGAAGAAGCAACTTAGTTTTACCGCTTATCTTCCTCTTCCTTTTCCTCCGGTGCCATCCTAGATCTCGGGACGAGATCCTCTCGTAGTGGTGGAGTGTTGTAACGCCCCGGATACAACTTTCCATATTCGTAACTCCAACTCTTGCCTTTTCCAGAGATGCGATATGTTATTTCCTCCGTGGTTAGGTTTTTGTCTGTTGTTTTGCATTTTGTTCTTGTTATGCATCTCATCTCATGTCATCATGCGCATTGCATTAGCATCGTTTTCATAAAACTTGCATCCGTTCGTGTTCCGCCGATTCTCTCCGTTGTCCATTCTGAGCCCGACCACACTCGCACGCGCCCGCGGCACCTCCGAAATATTATTTTATAAGTGGCATAAAATGTTCTCGGAATGGGTTGCAACTTGTCATGCGGTCTTATTATAGTGTAGACAGGCCGCCTGTCAAGTTTCGTCGCATTCGGAGTCCGTTTGACTGCCCAACCGTTATATTTATAACCGAGATATAGTCAGTTTAATAGTCGGACGTTTCGGTCTCCGAAACTGCTGCCGGGCCTCTCTCTCTCTCTCTCTTCTCTCCCGCAGCCCATGGCCTCTCTGCACAGCCACCAACCCCTTTGCGCGCGTCCGAAACTTCCCCGAACCCGAACCGTACGGTCACGACCGATGGGTCCGTATCATCACCAAACATCTCTAAATCATCATCGGTTTCTCTTTTGGACTCCCTAGCTATTTTATTCGTGACCGTCCGATTACGATCAGAGGGACCTAACCGCCCTAAACTGTTTTCATCTATTATAAATAACAGCCTAACCCTAGTCCTAACATGTCCCATCCAACTATTCCCTCCGGCCGCCACCCTCTTCCTCGGGATTCCCCGATCCAATCCATCCATTCCACGCAGCCGATCCGACCACTCCCCTTGTTTTCAGCACCGGGCCAGCCCCTTCCTCCCCTCGATCCACCCAACCACAGCGCTGCCTCCACCTTCCAAATCCTTCGATCCACCCAACCAGAGCCCTCCCATGGCTCCCTAGGCGCATGGGCCTCTTGGGGCTGGTGCCCTTGGCCCATGTAGGCCAAGGCGCACCCCCTACAGCCCATGTGGCCCCCCGGGGCAGGTGGCCCCACATGGTGGGCCCCCGAGACCCTTCCGGTGGTCCCGGTACAATACCGATGACCCCGAAACTTGTCCCGATGGCCGAAACAGGACTTCCTATATATAAATCTTTACCTCCGGACCATTCCGGAACTCCTCATGACGTCCGGGATCTCATCCGGGACTCCGAACAACATTCGGTAACCACATACAAGCTTCCTTTATAACCCTAGCATCATCGAACCTTAAGTGTGTAGACCCTACGGGTTCGGGAGACATGCAGACATGACCGAGACGTTCTCCGGTCAATAACCAACAGCGGGATCTGGATACCCATGATGGCTCCCACATGTTCCACGATGATCTCATCGGATGAACCATGATGTCAAGGACTCAATCGATCCCGTATACAATTCCCTTTGTCTATCGGTATGTTACTTGCCCGAGATTCGATCGTCGGTATCCAATACCTTGTTCAATCTCGTTACCGGCAAGTCACTTTACTCGTTCCGTAACACATCATCCCGTGATCAACTCCTTGGTCACATTTGCGCATATGATGATGTCCTACCGAGTGGGCCCAGAGATACCTCTCCGTTTACATGGAGTGACAAATCCCAGTCTCGATCCGCATAAAACAATAGGTACTTTCGGAGATACCTGTAGTGCACCTTTATAGTCACCCAGTTACGTTGTGACGTTTGATACACCCAAAGCACTCCTACGGTATCCAGGAGTTACACGATCTCATGGTCAAAGGAAGAGATACTTGACATTGGCAAAGCTCTAGCAAACGAACTACACGATCTTTGTGCTAGTCTTAGGATTGGGTCTTGTCCATCACATCATTGTCCTAATGATGTGATCCCGTTATCAACGACATCCAATGTCCATAGCCAGGAAACCATGACTATCTGTTGATCACAACAAGCTAGTCATCTAGAGGCTCACTAGGGACATATTGTGGTCTATGTATTCACACGTGTATTACGATTTCCGGATAATACAGTTATAGCATGAATAAAAGACTATTATCATGAACAAAGAAATATAATAATAACTTATTTATTATTGCCTCTAGGGCATATTTCCAACACGACCCCCCCGGATCCGGCGCCGGCCCGCCGGATCTCGCCGTCTCCGCCCTCCGTCCTTCACCTCTTCGCCGGATCCCGTCGCCGACCTGCGCCAAGTCCCGCTCCTGCCTCTATTCGAGAGGAGGAGGGTGCAGTCGCGTAGCCGTGTTGACCGCTCCTCTCCGTCCCGCTTGTCTCGTGTCGCCAGCATGGACGATCGCCACGTCGCCCGCAAAGGCCTCTGTAGCTGTCGCTTAGGCCATAGCCCGCGTCGCCAGGCCCAGCAGCCCCCCTGCCGGCCTCATCATCTCTCCACCAACGGGCCGAAGCCCATGGGTGAGCAGCCCCCAGTGCCTCTCTGGTTCTTTTCACCGATTGGGCCAGACCGGATTCAGCCCGTTGTGTTTTTTTTTCCTGCTGCGAATTTAGACTTTATCCAGTGTTTAATAGATTTGCAGAAACCCTCCTATATTCATGCATTAATAACTCACAAATGGTGCATCGGAATTAAATGATTTAAACATGTAAAATGCTCAGAAAATTGTGTAGATTAATAATATGTCATTTTCATCCCATGTTAAAAATGTTTAACTTGCTGTTTATTTAAATTTGCTAATATGCCATGTTAAAATACTTTAATTCATAACTAAATAACCGTAGCTCCAAATTAATTAAACTTTATATGTAAATGGGGTGGAAAAATGCCTAGATTAACATGGTGCACTTTATTTTCCTGTTTAACAACTCTAAAATTATGTAATAGGCAGAACAGTACCAAATCTAAAATATGCATATGGGGGTCCTCCGGAGTTGTTGTTTGTTGTTCCGGCCTCATTTTAAACTTGCCTAGATGGGTAGTTTTATTATGTTTCACCTCTTGCCATGTTTAATAACATTTAATATTGTTGGGTACAAAACCGAGAGAGAACTAAATAATCGATGTGGTGTTTCGTCAATATGCAACTTGTTGCATATTGAGCTCCACTTAACTTGTAGTATTGTTTGTTGCACTTTGCCATGCCATGCCTCTTTAAACTGGACATGCATCATACTTGTCTGTGCATCATGCCATGTTTATGCTTGTGTGTTTACCATGTTGTTTGTTTATTTCCGATGTTGCTTCTTAGTTCCGGTAATGTTGCGTTCGTGAGGATTCGTTCGACTGCTCCCGTTCGTCTTCTTCATGGACCCGTTCTTTTTCCTAGCGGGATTTCAGGCAAGATGACCGCTACCCTGGATCTCACTACTATCATTGCTATGCTAGTTGCTTCGTTCTATCGCTTTGCTGCGTTACCTATCTTTTGGTCATCAAGCCTCCCAAATTGCCATGAACCTCTAACCTTTGACACCCTTCCTAGCAAACCGTTGCTTGGCTATGTTACCGCTTCGCTCAGCCCCTCTTGTAGCGTTGCTAGTTGCAGGTGAAGTTGAAGATTGCTCCATGGTGGACAGGATTTTGGTTGGGATATCACAATATCTCTTATATTATTAATGCATCTATATATTTGGTAAAGGGTGGAAGGCTCGGCCTTATGCCTGGTGTTTTGTTCCACTCTTGCCGCCCTAGTTTCCGTCATACCGGTGTTATGTTCCCGGATTTTGCGTTCCTTACGCGGTCGGGTGATTTATGGGACCCCCTTGACAGTTCGCTTTGAATAAAACTCCTCCAGCAAGGCCCAACCTTGGTTTTACCATTTGCCTCACCACCACCTATATTTCCCTTGGGAGTAATTAACCCAAGGGTCATCTTTATTTTAGCCCCCCCCGGGCCAGTGCTTGTCTAAGTGTTGGTCCAAACCGGGCAGACTGCGGGGCCACCTCGGGGCAACTCGAGGGCTGGTTTTACTCGTAGGCTGACCTATCCGGTGTTGCCCTGAGAACGAGATATGCGCAACTCCTATCGGGATTGTCGGTGCATCGGGCGGCTTTGCTGGTCTTGTTTTACCATTGTCGAAATGTCTTGTAAACCGGGATTCCGAGTCTGATCGGGTCTTCCTGGGAGAAGGTCTATTCCTTCGTTGATCGCGAGAGCTTGTCATGGGCTAAGTTGGGACACCCCTGCAGGGTATAATCTTTCAAAAGCCGTGCCTACGGTTATAGGCAGATGGGAATTTGTTAATGTCCGGTTGTAGATAACTTGACACCAGATCCGAATTAAAACGCATCAACCGTGTGTGTAGCCGTGATGGTCTCTTCTCGGCGGAGTCCGGGAAGTGAACACTGTCTTTGGGTTATGTTTGACGTAAGTAGGAGTTCAGGATCACTTCTTTATCATTGCTAGCTTCACGACCATTCCGCTTGCTCTCTTCTTGCTCTTATTTGCGTATGTTAGCCACCATATATGCTTAGTCGCTGCTGCAGCCTCACCACTTTACCCCTTCCTTTCCCTTTAAGCTTTGCTAGTCTTGATACCCATGGTAATGGGATTGCTGAGTCCTCGTGGCTCATAGATTACTACAACAACAGTTGCAGGTATAGGTTCTGCGATGTCCATGACGCGAGAGCGATGCTTGCTTGCGTTGAGTTCTTCTTCTGCTTCTTCTTCGATCAAGGGATAGGTTCCAGGTCGGCAGCCTGGGCTAGCAGGGTGGATGTCGTTTGAGTTTCTGTTTGTGTTTCATCCGTAGTCGGATGATGTTCTAATGTATTATGATGTTGTATTCATGTGGCATTCTATGCCTTATGTATGTATCCCCATCTATTATGTAATGTTGATGTAATGATATCCACCTTGCAAAAGCGTTTCAATATGCGGGTCTATCCTTGGTGGGACCTTCGAGTTCCTTTTGGATAGGGTCGCATATTGGGCGTGACAAGTTGGTAATCAGAGCCTCGACCGACCATAGGAGCCCCCTTGATTGTTGGCCGTTGTTGAGTCTAGAAAAAAAAACCATTTTGAGTCTTAGGATTATATATATCAGAGAGTAGGATTCTTTTTACTCCTCAGTCCCTTCGTCGCTCTAGTGAGGTCTCCTGACGTAGATGTTTTGTCTTTCCTCTCCTCAAATTTCACTAAAAAAAATTTAGGATCACGCGGGTATCTTGGAATCGTTCCGATGGTTTTGTGACGAGAACATTGTTCTTGGTGCCTCGTGTCTATTTATGTGGCATTGACCCGGGGAGTTGAGCTCCGAGGTGTTGTCGTCACAATTTTATCGTTGCAGTTCTGGAATACCTGAGATTTGCCGACATCGAAAATCTCTTTTATGCAGTTGTTGGTGAGATAACCCCGATAACCCAGTACTGGGGCGAGCTGGGGAGTATGGCCATAACTCGTATAACGGATGCTTTTCGAAGGTTGAGGTACACGATTTCCGAAGGTTTCTTAGTTATGTGTTGACGGATGGATACAGCTTGGATGTAGGTATTGTTAGTTTGGGTGAGATATATTGCTTCCCCTATATCCCCAACACCAGATTGCATAACCAGAAAGTTTCGGGAGTTTTATAGGTGGGAATTCAAGTAGCTCCTAGAATATCTTTTCGACAGATGCATGATATGAGATTGGGGTTTGACGTCTAGTGGTCCGCCTTTCCACGGTCGTTTTTACAGTGGTCTCATTGTGTCTTAAAGAACCCTTGGCTATGCTGGTTCGGGGACACTTCGTATGTCATGTGCACTGCCTTGTACATGATGGTGCTGTACAATCGAGCCCGTGTGGACCCCACCACGAAAACTTTGGACGAAATCTCTATCATATGTTTGTTCCGGCTTATTTCTGCAAGCCAATACTTTGTTTTGTTTTATTTGTGGTATTCGAGTTGCTTCAAAGTCAAGTGTTGATTCCATACCTTTCCTAAGCGGTGTTCTCATATTTCTATGGGAGTGGTAATCCTTCTTGATCATCGAGATTGTCATCCCAATTCTTTCCAACCGGCGTGCTTCTCTTCAAGGGATTCGATCATTTCAACATCCGCAAGATCAATTCTAAGTTTTCTCAATGGTGTTTGTTTCATCCGTCCCCAAGTTGCCTTTGTTTTCCCGCCCTCCCACCCTTTTCTTCAAGGACTCATTTATTTTAATCAAGTATCCATTTATTCATGTGAAGGCACTTCACTCTTTTCAATCAATGTTCTGACCCGGTGATCCCTCATGAAGATGCTCACGAGCTTCAAATTCATCATCCTTCGTTCTTTTTTTTCTTCTCCGGTGGATCCATTTCAAGCTTTCAGTGTCGATCATATTCCTTTCCTCGTGTAAAATGATTTCTCATGCCGGTGCACCTCTCAATCACTCACCTCTTGCTATTCATTTGTTCCAGAGTGTTGAAGATATCTTAGAAGACTTGTGTTTCCATTCTCAATCCGTTCAAGATATTTGGAGATTGTTATCTCATTCAAGTCATTTAATTCAACCGGTGCAACCCCCCCCCCCCTTTCAATCAATTGTTCAACGATGTTTCTTTCGAGTGGGCCCTAACCCACAGGTCTTTTCCCAGGATCTTACCTGACTCTTCTAATTATTCTGGAGCTATTCCCAAATTCTTTTCAAAGTGTGACGTAAGAATGGATCCCATCAGTCACATGCCTTCTCCAAGGTCGTTTTCAATCATTTTCATCATTGGTTCAACCTTTCTAATTTTCATCCCGGAGTATCTCAACAATTCTTGGTGGTGTTCTTCGTTGTCATTATCGGATTTTGAAGACCGAAGAAGAGTTTTTCCTCTAAATCTTGGCCATTCTCTTCAAGATTCATGGTTCTAGCTTCATGCTATCCTCATAATTGTTTTGATTGTGATACTTATTTTCTTACCATCCGGAGCATTTCATGAGTTGTTTCCATTTCTTTCCTCCGAAGGCCATCATGTCATAATTCTTCATTCGCAACGTGTAGCTATCATTCTCCAAATCTTACCGGTGCATCGCTCAAGTGGTCTCCAATCAGTTCATGATCTCTTCATTCTCTTGTATTTAAATCCCCTCAAGTATCTTCGTTCATTTTCAAATTCTTCCCGGTGTTTCTTTATCTTTTCTTCGTTCATTTTCAATTCTTACGGTGGTTCGTTCAAGAGTTCTCTTTTCTTGGTTATCATATCAATTCATTCGTTGTTTCCAAATTCCACAGGTGGTTCCATCTATACCTTCTCAAGTTTGCGCCATATCTCTTTTAATCCTTTCTATGAGAATAAGTAGTATGCCAAATCCGTTGCTTGTCATCAATTTAAATTGGTGAAGGATAGGCATGACATAATTCTTATTCTTGTTTCATCCAAGTGATTAATTCCTTCTTCCGGAGATTGTTCATGATGAAGTAATTCTCGGTTCTAGTATTCATCTTTCTTTTTGGAGTTCCAAGCTCTCTCAATTATCTCATCGCGAAGCTCCATCTAAATCATTGCAATGGTTCACCTTGTGTTTTCAACCTCTCTTTCTTTCTATCATCCTTTTATTACCGGAGTTCTTCATGGAGGCTCTACATGGTGGTTCGTCAAGGACCCTATTCATTCTTAAATTGTTCGTCAAGATTTCTCTTGAAGTTATGACCCGCCAAGCTATACTCTAAAATAAACATGGTGTTCAACACATGTCTTGTTTTGAGGAGTTCAAGCATTCTTCATCTTGCATTCTGAAGTGCAATTCTTTCTACCTTATCTTTTGAGGTGGTGTTATGTCACTCTTGACAATTTCCTCATGTTTCGTGATTCAACAGTTGTCAAGAATGAGGTAGTTAAACCCATCAAGTCCTTCGAGCATGAGTTCTTCTCAATCCATCAATCTCTTCATTGGAGTTATCTTGGTATAGATTTCACCTAAAGCCTTCCCCTAAGGAATGTTGCTATTGTGTGCTTATCTAAGATCCAAGTTTTCCTCCTATCCTCTCGATGAAAGAGGTTTTTCATCTCTTCGTTGATCTCAAACAAGCAATTGTTTTTCGTTAGTGGCAGAATGTCATCTCATAGTCTTGCAATGTTTCCATAAGCCCACTACAAGCTTATTCTTTTCGTTGTTGGTTTTTCCAACAACTCCGTTATAACCTTCTTGGAAGGGTGCTTTCCAAGCTCAGTTTTGGCAGAAATTGTCATTTTCTTCTCCGCCCCTTTATCCCAACAATCTAGCTTCTATTCTTTCGTTCCGAAGGCATTGTGATGTTGCTCTTTTCACTCATCATCTTGCTTTGGCAAGATCATGTTCTTCTCCTTGCTTCTCCATTTAACCGGAGCGTGGTGTCATCTCTTCAAGTTCTTTTCATATTATCAAGTTTTGCCTATCGTTTCAATCGGAGTGCTGTATGAAATCCTTCTTACCCCTTGTGCCATTCCTTCAATAGTTCTGGAGGCAGTGTGTTGTTGATTTCATCAAGTATCTTCCCATCTTCTCAAGTTCATGTTCTATTCCTTCCATGTTCAACCGGAGTGCTGCCCGAATTCTTCCTCTCTCATCTTGTTGTAATCGGAGTGGTTTTGAACCCTATCTTGTCCATTAAACTCTTGATTCATGTCTTTGCAACCTTCAAGTTATCGTAATGTTCCTTGTTCCTCTTTTCTAACAGATTGTTTGCAATCTCGTTCATCTCTAATTGCTCAAACTCTCAAGGTACGTGGTTTCACTCATTGGTCGAAGAAGCAACTTAGTTTTACCGCTTATCTTCCTCTTCCTTTTCCTCCGGTGCCATCCTAGATCTCGGGACGAGATCCTCTCGTAGTGGTGGAGTGTTGTAACGCCCCGGATACAACTTTCCATATTCGTAACTCCAACTCTTGCCTTTTCCAGAGATGCGATATGTTATTTCCTCCGTGGTTAGGTTTTTGTCTGTTGTTTTGCATTTTGTTCTTGTTATGCATCTCATCTCATGTCATCATGCGCATTGCATCAGCATCGTTTTCATAAAACTTGCATCCGTTCGTGTTCCGCCGATTCACTCCGTTGTCCGTTCTGAGCCCGACCACACTCGCACGCGCCCGCGGCACCTCCGAAATATTATTTTATAAGTGGCATAAAATGTTCTCGGAATGGGTTGCAACTTGTCATGCGGTCTTATTATAGTGTAGACAGGCCGCCTGTCAAGTTTCGTCGCATTCGGAGTCCGTTTGACTGCCCAACCGTTATATTTATAACCGAGATATAGTCGGTTTAATAGTCGGACGTTTCGGTCTCCGAAACTGCTGCCGGGCCTCTCTCTCTCTCTCTCTTCTCTCCCGCAGCCCATGGCCTCTCTGCACAGCCACCAACCCCTTTGCGCGCGTCCGAAACTTCCCCGAACCCGAACCGTACGGTCACGACCGATGGGTCCGGATCATCACCAAACATCTCTAAATCATCATCGGTTTCTCTTTTGGACTCCCTAGCTATTTTATTCGTGACCGTCCGATTACGATCGGAGGGACCTAACCGCCCTAAACTCTTTTCATCTATTATAAATAACAGCCTAACCCTAGTCCTAACATGTCCCATCCAACTATTCCCTGCGGCCGCCACCCTCTTCCTCGGGATTCCCCGATCCAATCCATCCATTCCACGCAGCCGATCCGACCACTCCCCTTGTTTTCAGCACCGGGCCAGCCCCTTCCTCCCCTCGATCCACCCAACCACAGCGCTGCCTCCACCTATCAAATCCTTCGATCCACCCAACCAGAGCCCTCCCATGGCTCCCTTCGTTTCCTCCCTCCTCCTGGCCGAGGAACCAGCCTCCTCGCGCCCATGCCCGCCTGATTCCGCAGCAACCTCGCCGGAGACCAGCGCCTCCTCTGCTCCGTCCCGCGCGCACGAGCCCAACGGGAGAGGAGCTCCTCACCAGCGTGCTCCTCACCCACGCCCGCGCCCACAACCACGCACCCGAGGCCGAGCCTCCTGCCTCGTCCGCGCGTCCGCGCCGGCGACCACCAGGACTGCGTCGGCCTCTCCTTCACTTTCTTCCTCCCTTGCCTCTCTCTCATAGCCATGCCCCCTACTATGCTTTGCGCCTCCCGAGCAGCAACCAGGAGCCCGAGCTCCATCGGCTGCGCCCGCAACCTGCGCTATCCCCGACGCCGGCAAGTTCGCCGCCGCCAAGCCGTCGTCCTCTCCGTCAGCCTCGAGCCCCGCTCGTCATCGCCCGCTCGCGCCTGAACCACGGCCGCCGCGCCGCCCCTCCGCGACGAGCTCCGCCGCCTAAAACTGCGCCGTCGCCTGCCGCAGTCCCTGTCGCCGTCGTCTTCAATGGCTCCTGACGAGGACGGCGCCCTCCTGTCCGTCTTGAGTGCCAAGTCCGTCCGCGCCTCGCCTTCCTCCACCTCGCTGACCCCCCCGGATCCGGCGCCGACCCGCCGGATCTCGCCGTCTCCGCCCTCCGTCCTTCACCTCTTCGCCGGATCCCGTCGTCGACCTGCGCCAAGTCCCGCTCCTGCCTCTGTTCGAGAGGAGGAGGGTGCAGTCGCGCAGCCGCGTTGACCGCTCCTCTCCGTCCCGCTTGTCTCGCGTCGCCAGCGTGGACAATCGCCACATCGCCCGCAAAGGCCTCTGCAGCTATCGCTTAGGCCACAGCCCGCGTCGCCAGGCCTAGCAGCCCCCCCCCCTGCCGGCCTCATCATCTCTCCACCAACGGGCCGAAGCCCATGGGTGAGCAGCCCCCAGTGCCTCTCTGGTTTTTTTCACCGATTGGGCCAAACCGGATTCAGCCCGTTGTGTTTTTTTTTCCTGCTGCGAATTTAGACTTTATCCAGTGTTTAACAGATTTGCAGAAACCCTCCTATATTCATGCATTAATAACTCACAAATGGTGCATCGGAATTAAATGATTTAAACATGTAAAATGCTCAGAAAATTGTGTAGATTAATAATATGTCATTTTCATCCCATGTTAAAAATGTTTAACTTGCTGTTTATTTAAATTTGCTAATATGCCATGTTAAAATACTTTAATTCATAACTAAATAACCGTAGCTCCAAATTAATTAAACTTTATATGTAAATGGGGTGGAAAAATGCGTAGATTAACATGGTGCATTTTATTTTCCTGTTTAACAACTCTAAAATTATGTAATAGGCAGAACAGTACCAAATCTAAAATATGCATATGGGGGTCTTCTGGAATTGTTGTTTGTTGTTCCGGCCTCATTTTAAACTTGCCTAGATGGGTAGTTTTATTATGTTTCACCTCTTTCCATGTTTAATAACATTTAATATTGTTGGGTACAAAACCGAGAGAGAACTAACTAATCGATGTGGTGTTTCGTCAATATGCAACTCGTTGCATATTGAGCTATACTTAACTTGTAGTATTGTTTGTTGCACTTTGCCATGCCATGCCTCTTTAAACCGGACATGCATCATACTTGTCTGTGCATCATGCCATGTTTATGCTTGTGTGTTTACCATGTTGTTTGTTTCTTTCCGGTGTTGCTTCTTAGTTCCGGTAATGTTGCGTTCGTGAGGATTCGTCGACTGCTCCCGTTCGTCTTCTTCATGGACTCGTTCTTTTTCCTAGCGGGATTTCAGGCAAGATGACCGCTACCCTGGATCTCACTACTATCATTGCTATGCTAGTTGCTTCGTTGTACCGCTTTGCTGCGTTACCTATCTTTTGCTCATCAAGCCTCCCAAATTGCCATGAACCTCTAACCTTTGACACCCTGCCTAGCAAACCGTTGCTTGGCTATGTTACCGCTTCGCTCAGCCCCTCTTATAGCGTTGCTAGTTGCAGGTGAAGTTGAAGATTGCTCCATGGTGGACAGGATTTTGGTTGGGATATCACAATATGTCTTATATTATTAATGCGTCTATATATTTGGTAAAGGGTGGAAGGCTCGGCCTTATGCCTGGTGTTTTGTTCCACTCTTGCCGCCCTAGTTTTCGTCATACCGGTGTTATGTTCCCGGATTTTGCATTCCTTACGCGGTCGGGTGATTTATGGGACCCCCTTGACAGTTCGCTTTGAATAAAACTCCTCCAGCAAGGCCCAACCTTGGTTTTACCATTTGCCTCACCACCACCTATATTTCCCTTGGGAGTAATTAACCCAAGGGTCATCTTTATTTTAGCCCCCCCAGGCCAGTGCTTGTCTAAGTGTTGGTCCGAACCGGGCAGACTGCGGGGCCACCTCGGGGCAACTCGAGGGATGGTTTTACTCGTAGGCTCACCTATCCGGTGTTGCCCTGAGAACGAGATATGCGCAACTCCTATCGGGATTGTCGGTGCATCGGGCGGCTTTGCTGGTCTTGTTTTACCATTGTCGAAATGTCTTGTAAACCGGGATTCCGAGTCTGATCGGGTCTTCCTGGGAGAAGGTCTATTCCTTCGTTGATCGCGAGAGCTTGTCATGGTCTAAGTTGGGACACCCCTGCAGGGTATAATCTTTCGAAAGTCGTGCCTGCGGTTATAGGCAGATGGGAATTTGTTAATGTCCGGTTGTAGATAACTTGACACCAGATTCGAATTAAAACGCATCAACCGTGTGTGTAGCCGTGATGGTCTCTTCTCAAGGGAGTCCGGGAAGTGAACACGGTCTTTGGGTTATGTTTGACGTAAGTAGGTGTTCAGGATCACTTCTTGATCATTGCTAGCTTCACGACCGTTCCGCTTGCTCTCTTCTCGCTCTTATTTGCGTATGTTAGCCACCATATATGCTTAGTCGCTGCTGCAGCCTCACCAGTTTACCCCTTCCTTTCCCTTTAAGCTTTGCTAGTCTTGATACCCATGGTAATGGGATTGCTGAGTCCTCGTGGCTCACAGATTACTACAACAACAGTTGCAGGTACAGGTTCCGCGATGTCCATGACACGAGAGCGATGCTTGCTTGTGTTGAGTTCTTCTTCTGCTTCTTCTTTGATCAGGGGATAGGTTCCAGATCGGCAGCCTGGGCTAGCAGGGTGGATGTCGTTTGAGTTTCTGTTTGTGTTTCATCCGTAGTCGGATGATGTTCTAATGTATTATGATGTTGTATTCATGTGGCATTCTATGCCTTATGTATGTATCCCCATCTATTATGTAATGTTGATGTAATGATATCCACCTTGCAAAAGCGTTTCAATATGCGGGTCTATCCTTGGTGGGACCTTTGAGTTCCTTTTGGATAGGGTCGCATATTGGGTGTGACAGGAGCCAACGACCCGCTCGATGAAGCGGGGAGATCATCATTGGCCGGACTACAGGCAGCATGCGGCATCAGAATGACACTATGTGACACAGAAAAAGAAATTATAAATCACTCAGGAATCCGGATACTTACGATCTCACTGGAGGCCTGGCCCTTGAAGGCCATTCTTCCTCGCCAACGTTGATGTTGGCGGAGCTGTCTGGGGGAATAGTCCTTCCCCTCTTGGACCCTTCGGCCTCCCCTATTGGGGAAGCCTTCCTCTTCCTCTCTCCCTCCTCTGGGAGAGAGTCCTCTTTTTCCTCCTCGTTTTCGGGGGACGAGTCCGCCCCGGAGTCGTCGGACACCTGAAAACGGGAACTCTTTCGAGCACCCGTGGCCTCCTTCTTGGCCTTCTTCTCCGGCACCACGTGCGGTGCCGGAACCAGCAGCCTCGCTAGATGGGCGTCTACTGGGTTTTCTGGCATGGGAGCCGGGCAGATAATCTGCTCCGCCTTCCTCATCCAGTCCTGTCAAAGGAAAAGGGGAAATTAAAACCTGCATAGAGTCAAACTATGAAAAGCAAGTGTCCCGTAAAGGGGTAGAATCACTTACCTCGTCGGCTTGGCGCTGCGAGCGAAATCCGCGATCTTCAGTCGCGGATGCGGGGGCTTCGGCGCCCTTAAACAGCACCCTCCAGGCGCCTTCGTACGTCGTGTCGAAGAGCCCGCTCAGCGCCTGGTGCTGTTTCGGATTGAACTCCCACAGATTGAATGCCCGCGCTTGGCATGGGAGAATTCGGCGGACGAGCATGACTTGGACCACGTTAACCAGCCTGAGCTTCTTCACCAGCTTATGGATACAGGCTTGGAGTCCCGTCAGCTCCTCCGAACTACCCCGCAGCAAGACCTTCTCTTTCCAGGAGGTGAGCTGCATGGGGATACCAGATCTGAACTCAGGGGCCGCCGCCCATGTAGGGTCGCGCGGCTCGGTGATATAGAACCACCCCGATTGCCACCCTTTGACGGATTCCACGAAGGCCCCTTCGAACCAAAGGACGTTGGGCATCTTGCCCAACATGGCGCCTCCGCACTCCGCTTGAGTGCCCTTCACTACCTTCGGCTTGACATTGAAGGTCTTGAGCCACAAGCCAAAGTGGGGCTGGATGCAGAAGTGGGGAAGAAAAACGACCCTCTCATGGGGCCTGGGGGTGGGGATGAGCTGCCCCTCGTCGGGCAGCCAGTGCGCGATGTCGCCGGACAGGTAGCCGGCGCTGCGCAGTCTTTCGATGTGCTCCTCCGTAACGGAGGAGGTCATCCACTTGCCTCCCGCTCCGGACATAATTGGGGAAGGTTGAGACGAGATGTGCGGGCTTGGGCGCTGGAGCTCGAGTGCACGGAGATGGATAAGCAAAGGAGGAAGAAGGCGTAGGTGAAAAGGTGAATCCTTATCCCTTATATGGGCGGGCGAAGTTTACGCGTCCCCCACCGGCCTGGTAAAACTCGCTTATCCCCCAAGCGTCACCATCAATGGCACGGTTGGGTTACCCACGTCCGTATTGATGAGAATCCCGGATTAAGGGGGAACACGATCTCTGCTTCGACAAGACGTGCCAAGGAAACCGCTTTGCTAAATGCGCTGAGGTGGTAGACTAAAAAACGATTCAAGTAATGGCTTGGTAGTGGCGTGACGTCATGCCGCAAAAAAAGTCAGCAGATTGAACTTGTGTATATATTATTCTCTCTACGGTGGAATGTGGAATTTATTTTGCAGAGCCGGACACTATCCTGGTGTTCACAATCTTCTATCATTCGGAGGAGGAACCCGCCTTGCAATGCCAAGCAATATATGCGCTGGACTTATCGTCATTGAAGCCTGGTTCAGGGGCTACTGAGGGAGTCCTGGATTAGGGGGTGTCCGGATAGCCGGACTACCATCATCAGCCGAACTATCATCGGCCGGACTATCATCATCGACCGGACTCCAAGACTATGAAGATACAAGATTGAAGACTTCGTCCCATGTCCGGATGGGACTTTCCTTGGCGTGGAAGGCAAGCTTGGCGATACGGATACGTAGATCTCCTACCATTGTAACCGACTCTATGTAACCCTAGCCCTCTCCGGTGTCTATATAAACCGGATGGCTCTAGTCCGTAGGACACAACAACAACCATTACAATCATACCATAGGCTAGCTCCTAGGGTTTATCCTCCTTGATCTCGTGGTAGATCCACTCTTGTAAACATCCACAATATCAATATCAATCAAGCAGGACGTAGGGTTTTACCTCCATCAAGAGGGCCCGAACCTGGGTAAAACATCGTGTCCCTTGTCTCCTGTTACCATCCACCTAGAGGCACAGTTCGGGACCCCCTACCCGAGATCCGCCGGCTTTGACACCGACAATCAACAATAAACTTTCTCCAATCCTTACTTTTGCCTGCATAAAAATTTCATTAGTGGCTGAAGCTGTGGACTTCGGTTCGGCCTTACCTATGTTGACGAGACTAAGCATCGACTATTGAGAAAAAAGCAATAAACCATGATTAACATAGTAGTTGGATGCTTGCTGTGCCAATTCTTTTGAATTGTCACGTCCAAATATATGAAATTTTTTAAACAAACCAAGGTAATTTTGCATCTAGACATACCGCGAGATAAAGTATAAGTGATTCGTCAAAACATTGATAACCCTTGGATATTTGTTGCACTACTCATAACGAATCATTGGAAGTCTCAATATGTATAGCAACTATAGCAAGTAAAAGATTCAATCCGAATAACAATGCATACTCAGCTTTAATTAATCGTGCATAAAAATATTCTAGGCAGCATGAGGCTTCAAAAATATTACCATAAGGAGATATGTAAACAACACCAACACTTTGGTCATTGCTACGAATTGAACCATCAAAACATAATCTCCATAGTACCAGAGAGACAAGGCTAATATCAATATTATGCATGTCATTAATCCAATGTTAAGTAATAAAATCAGTTATGATTTGGCCTCTTATAGATCTCAAAGATGCATAAGTCAAATCAAATACAAACAAAGTATAAGCCCACTAGCCAATTCTACAACTATGAATTGGTCTATGCAGCATGTATTTAATGAAATCGGTCATGATGTCTCAACTCCATTCAAATATAAATATAAATTTCCATGAGCACGTACCTTGTCTCGCTCTCCAATCGAACTAATGACAATGTTAGAATACTACACCGACCATGCATTGACATACACTTAGGATGATAGATAAATATCGACCATTACCATGTAAACTTTGTTCAAAGCACATATAGCCGAAACAAACAAATGAAATGGCAAATCAAGTATTTCGGCCCTTTGGATCAGCAGCAAACTTGTTGCTAATCAAATGTATAGTGACTTGGTAATACCCTTCCATGATGTAAGAAATCATATTGCATCCATGGATTAAAATAAGCCCATTGAGGGTTACCAATCATACATGATGACCAATTCCATGACATAGGCGTTAATGGAATAGTTAAAGAATATGGATAATGTGTAGACCGAAGATATTGAAACCTTCGGCTTGGTACTTCATAGTTTTCACTATTTTCCTTCTTCACCTTTTCCGCACTTCTTGTAATGGAAGCTTGCCCATAATTCTTACTTTGAGCACTTCCTTTGGGAACACATGCCATGTTCCTTTTTTCAAGTTCTTGTGCACTAAGTTTTTGTAATTTCTTATTTTGCCAATATGATAAGCCGAGTGGGCACCCTGGATGCAATTTTGTTTGAAGCAATGGCAATTCTTGTTTTACCTTGTGCACTCTCAACTTCTTTTCTTCAGATTTGGTGCTTTGACTCTCAATAATTGATTGCTTCGTCTCATTGCTTTTAGTAGCCAATGTCAACACTTTAATTGGCTCTTTTTCATTTGAGATCAAATCTGAAGTTGCACTCTTATGACCATCTCTTTTAACACGGTAAACTTGCTTCACCACCTCTTTCTTCGTCCTTGAGTTCTGGACCGATTCCTTATGATTCAAACGGTCTTTAACATGTGATTGTTCAAATGTTGATCCTCTCAAAGTTACATAATGTTGGTGAGATGGTCTAAAATAAGATGGAGAATGTGCCCTTGTATCATACCTGTCCCATGATGGATATGATTCTGTATGAGCATAGAGAGGCATCCACAGCATTGGCATTGGCTGACCAAAATAAGGATATGAATATGTTGCAATAAAATTCTCACTTTGCCAATACTGATCCTCATATTTGCGCCTTGGGGGTGATCCTGGATTCTTTGCATGATTTGGCCGATAAGCATTCTTCTCTTCACTCTTCTTTTGATATTTTTCCAATAGTTCAGAGAAGGTGATTTTTGATCTCTTACACCTGCGCTTATTTCGGCCTTTTTTTCTTTTGGTTTGCTTTCATTGATCGTTGGATTTTCTTGCTGCCCCCCTAGTCCTTGGCGTCTCCATTGTAGCTTTGATGGAATTCTCGCGCTCAAGATTATGTTCATTATGCTCTTCAACAACTTCTTTACTTGAAAGCTTGACCCCATCACCTGCAGTTTTTACCTTCTCTTTAAATGGATCGGCTTGAACCAGCCCATGCAAAAACTTTTTGCCATCAGGACCAATTGGAATAGACTGGTTATCTCTTGGTGTTTCAACAAACTTCAACCGTCCTTTTTCAATGGCCGATTTAACTATTTATTGAAACATGTTGCAATCCCTAAAATTATGCTTGAATGAATCATATAACTTACAATGCATTCATCCTTGGATAGATGGCTCAACATGGCGATCAAGAATTCTAATATAATTTGTCAACAACAGATCAAACATTTGATCACACATGTTTGAATTGATGGTATACTTCTTATTCTTGAGCCGATCTTGTTGTGAGAACGGATTTGTAACTAAGCACATGAACGGTTCAAATTTGGAGTCTTCCCATTCGGCTATGCATTGTGTTTTGCACTCTATCTTCGATGTCTTTAGATAAGATATTACATCAACATTGGTTTTTTCAATAGAATTTAACCTTGGCTTTAAATTTCTGATATGAAGATAGTTAGAATATACATGTCTCAATTGGTACCAAGTGTAAGCCAAGTGAAAAATAAGCAAAGCTACCCAATTGTCACGCCCAATATGCGATACTATCCTAAAGAGACTCGAAGGTCCCACCAAGGATAGAACCGCATATTGAAACGCTTTTGCAAGGTGGATATCATTACATCAACATTACATAATAGATGGGGATACATACAAGAGGCATACAATGCCACACAAATACAACATCACAATACATAAGAGCATCATCCGACTACGGATGAAAACACAAACAGAAACTCAAACGACATCCACCCTGCTAGCCCAGGCTGCCGAACTGGAACATATCCCCTGATCGAAGAAGAAGCAGAAGAAGAACTCCAAAACAAGCAAACATCCCTCTCGCGTCATGACCATCACAAAACCTGTACCTGCAACTGTTGTTGTAGTAATCTGTGAGCCATGAGGACTCAGCAATCCCATTACCATGGGTATCAAGACTAGCAAAGCTTAAAGGGAAAGGAAGGGGTAAAGTGGTGAGGTTGCAGCAGCGACTAAGCAAGTATGGTGGCTAACATACGCAAATAAGAGCGAGAAGAGAGCAAGCGGAATGGTCATGAAGCTAGCAATGATCAAGAAGTGATCCTGAACTCCTACTTACATCAAACATAACCCAGAAACCGTGTTCACTTCCCTGACTCCGCCGAAAAGAGACCATCACGGCTACACACACGGTTGACGCGTTTTAATTCAGATCTGGTGTCAAGTTATCTACAACCGGACATTAACAAATTCCCATCTGCCTATAACCACAGGCACGGCTTGCGAAAGATTATACCCTGCAGGGGTGTCCCAACTTAGCCCATGATAAGCTCTCGCTATCAATGAAGGATATACCTTCTCCCAGGAAGACCCGATCAGACTCGGAATCCCAGTTTACAAGACATTTCGACAATGGTAAAACAAGACCAGCAAAGCCTCCCGCTGTGCCGACAAATCCCAATAGGAGCTGCACATATCTCGTTCTCAGGGCACACCGGATGAGCAAGACGTCGGGTTGGCATAGACCCTGATTGCCCAAGGAGCGCCGGACATCGCTCGGTTTCGACCAGCACTTGGAGAAGCACTGGCCCCGGGGGGTAAAATAAAGATGACCCTCGAGAGTGCGACTCACAAGGGAAAAAGGGGCTAGGTGAGGCAAATGGTAAAACCAAGGTTGGGCCTTGCTGGAGGAGTTTTATTCAAAGCGAACTGTCCAGGGGGTCCCATAAATCACCCAACCGCGTAAGGAACGCAAAATCCGGGAACATAACACGGGTATGACGGAAACTAGGGCGGCAAGAGTGGAACAAAACACCATGCAAAAGGCTAAGTCTTCCACCCTTTACCAAGTATATAGATGCATTAATAATAATATAAGAGATATTGTGATATCCCAACATAATCCTGTCCACCATGGAGCAATCTTCAACTTCACCTGCAACTAGCAACGCTATAAGAGGGTTGAACAAAGCGGTAACATAGCCAAGCAACGGTTTGCTAGGAAGGTTGTCAAAGGTTAGAGGTTCATGGCAATTTGGGAGGCTTGATGAGCAAAAGATAGGTAACGCAACATAGCGATAGAACGAAGCAACTAGCATATCTATGATAGTAGTCAGATCCAGGGTAGCGGTCATCTTGCCTGAAATCCCGCTAGGAAGAAGAATGAGTCCATGAAGAAGACGAACGGATGAAGCCGAACCAAGCGTAGACGAATGAGTCCTCACGATCGCAACGAAACAGGAACTATCGAGAAGAAGCACACAACATGGTAAACACACCACACATGAACAAGGCATGATGCTCAACCAAGTATGATGCATGACAGAGCTACATGAAGCTACTCATGGCAAGATATGATGCAAACAAGAGCAACACATCAAAGCAAGTTTAAATGAGGCCGGGAACAACATATAACAATTCCGGTAAGTCCTCATATGTAAATTTCGAAGTTGGTCCAGATCTGAATAAACCTTATGTTCAAGTTGTTAAACAGCAAGTTAAAATGCACCATGATGATCTACACGAGATTCTAGTCAAGTTACATATGAAGTTCATTTAGTTCGGAGGTACGGCCTAGAAGATATGAGCAAAACAAGTAAAACATGGCATTGATGCAAAATGCATACAAACATCAAGCAAACACCTCAAAACAAGGATGCAACATGATAATATGAAGCTACATGCAATTCTAAGCAAGTTTCATATAGAGCACACTCAAAACGGAGCAACGGTTCAACGCATACACTCTATACAAGTTTAAAGGACAAGCTGACCAAAACAGCAACTAGGTATATTGCAAGCACCAAAACAACATGCTAGAGTACCACAATATGAAAACAAAAGGCATGGGCATGATGTATAGGTAAAGCATAACAAAACATGAACACTGAGCTATCTCCAGAAATCACTAGAACATGCTCAAACACACATGGCAAGATTGCAAATAATAACAGTTCAGACTTTGCAGAAAATAACATCAGGTTGCAATGTTTAGAGCTATCAAACAACATGTTACAGGAACTTATCATGTCAAACAAAGGCATGGCATGAATCTACTAAACCCATAGAACAAAAGTCCCTTACTGACCATGAGCCAAAAAGGATCAGAAGATATGATGGCACCCATGTAAACATAGCAAGTTATATGACAGATTCCAACATGGCAGAAACAACAATAAGTAGGCATGTTGATGAGCTTGTACCACTCACCACAGAGCAATACATCGCATGACAAGGCAATGAACAGTAAGAATACATGATTATGAAGCTAAACATGGCAGTAGCAAGTTCATAGGGTGCATGGATCACTAACAACACACATGGCAAAACTGAACTTAATGTTAACAGGCTGACAGCAACATTATTTAGCAACTTTGGAGCAAGATTACAACAAGCTACATCAGCCTATAATTGGAACCAGGGGCATGGATGGATAGAGCATGACATGTAGAACAAAACACCCTTAGTGAACATCTCCAGATTATGCATAGAATGACTTGTAGCAGCAGGTTTACATAGCATCATGAAATAACAGATTCAGCCTAGCAAAACAGCAACAGCAAGTACACTACTTAACAAACTCGATTCACTCATCACAAGTCATTGCATGACAATATAAGCATAGCATAAGAAATAAGACATGTTTATGAAGCTAACCAAGGCAAGAACAAGTTCATAGCATGCAAGGATCAACTACAACAACGTTGGCAAAATTGAATAACATGTAAACAATCTGCCAGGAAACATTTTGTAGCAAAAGTAGAGCACGAAAATGACATGCTAGACTACTCCATAATTACAACCAGGGGCATGAATGGATATAGCATAACCATATTTTAAAAACATCCTTACTGAAGTATCTCAAAATATGCATGGATCTCTCTGTAGCATCAAGTTTACATGGCATCAAAATAACAGCAGAACAGGGACTAAAAACAGCAACATTACGAAGCCTAGTTTGCATGCTTGTTCTAGTCAACACATTGATCACAAAAATACATGGTAAGCACCTCTGTAAAGATGGCATGGCATAGATCAAAACACATGTAGACATCAACCTCATAGGATGCACACATCAATCATGGCAAAAATGACAAATGATCATGTTATAACAGTTTCAGCATATTAACATCACATAGCACTCTTGCAACGAAGATTCAGGCATCAAGATGAGGTCAAATGAACATGATGCAATGGAATAAAACGAAGTACACATCGAGACGAACAATTCGACACATTACACGCATGAAACGGAGGAGTATGAATGGAGATATGATGCGATGAACATGGCATGATAATATCACAGATTCGGGGACTTGGCAGAAAATAACCCTCAGGAAAACAGATCTAGGGTTCGGCACGTGCTCCGAGGTTCGCCGGAGGCGGGGCAGGAGCTCACCGGAGATGGCGTGCCGGGGCCGAAGAAGGCCGGAGAAGGCGCCGGCGGGTCGGGGGAGGTCCGGGCCCACCGGA